>NC_071103.1:31834000-32137000 GCF_024256425.1 Clarias gariepinus
TCCCTTTCAAAAGCTACACTTGATGTTGCATGAAAACGCTATGGGAACGAAAATACCAACGCCACCACACTGCAAGTGTCTGGACCTGGACCATCTGACTCGAAGACCTGTAAGCCCGCAGTAGCATGAACATCCAAACTATAGCATCTAACAAATGTGTGCGAAGAGGACCAACCTGCCGCATAACACACTTGCTGCAAGGGGACACCTCGTGCCAGCACAATAGATGAGGCAATCCTCCTGGATGAATGAGCCCTGATTCCTAGACGCGAAGTGTGACCATGCGCCTCGTAGGCTAGGGCAATAGCATCTCTCACCTGATGTGACAGCGTTTGGCATAAAAAAAGCTCATCTGACTTACACCACTGGCTAATGCGGTGGACGGAAATCTGAAGAGTGCGTACTGAAGAGTGCGTACATTCCTGCTCTGGAGCTGTAAAAGGTGGAGGACAGGGGCTTCGAGAAAGACTGGGTGCATGGTCAAGAATGAAAATAGTTTGGGTGAGGATGCAGAATAGCTCTGACTAGCCCAAGGGCAAAGTCTAGGCAGGATGGGAAGCCTGCAGATCTCCAATTCTATTGAAAGAAGTAACTATAAGAAAAACCATCTTAGAAGTCAGACAGGCGCTGACTCTAGTGGTTTGAAAGGGGTGTCAACCAGACCCCATCAGTCAGAATATGACAAGCCGAAATAGCGACTACGTACATTCTGAGGGTTTTAGGGCATAAGCCCGAGGACAACATTTCTTGCAGAACTCCAGCAAAAAAAACTAAAACAATTCGGCAGTGGACTGGGTCTACATGTTTCGTCATGCATTTCAAATACCCTCACCTTGAGGGCATATGTTCTTCTAGTGCGTGAAGGTTCCAGGGCTCCCAACTTCATATGCCCTGGAATGTACATCGCCCTGCAGGACAGGAACTCTTCGTGTGCAGAACCTGGTGCGCTAGCTTATTTAAGCGGCGCATGCACAGTCCGCTCTGGCAATTATGTATGAGATTACCATAGTGTTGTCCACTCGCACTAGGACATGGTAGCCTCAACTGTTGAAGGAGGTGTTTCAGAGCCAAAATAAAGCCGTTAGTTCGGGGCAATGATGTGGTACACGAGAAGATGGCCTCTCCAGCTCCTTTGGGCTAGACGGCCATCTAAGACCGCACCTCAGCCCATGAAGTGCCTGTTGTTAGCTTCTTGCGAAGACAAAAACAGACATAAAGTGGGACCCAAAGTCAGAAACCGGGGTCTGAACCACATTGAAAAGGTACGAAGCCCTTGGCACGTAACCCTTATTTGCCTCCAGGGATTGGCCCTGAGTAAAATCCTCTTGCTTTTAGCCACAACTGAAACATCTCATGTGCAGAAGGCCCAAAGGTATCACCATGGATATAGCTGTAATGAGACCTAAAAATCTCTGAAAGTGATGAACAGTCACTTTCTGACCTAGCTTGGTTTCCTTTAGGTTGTTGGAAATGGATTCGACACATGCAGGAGACATCTGTGCCCGCATTAGGATCAAATCCTACGTGACACCCAAATATGCTGTGTTCTGAGCAGGAAAGAGAACGCTTTTATGGCGTTCTCTTTCCTGCTTGAGTCTCAATCCTAAAGAATACGAGATGCATTTTGTATATGTGCGGGTGACAGAGCTAGGCCAAATGGAAGGATCCGGTAATGGTAAGCTTCGCCCCCGAAAGCGAACCTCCGGAACTTCCTGTGTTGTGGCAAAATTTCTATGTGAAAATATGCGTCCTTCAGATCGACTGTCACAAACCAATCCCCTAGTTGGATTTGAGAAACAATCACTTTGACAGTCAAGCTTTTGAACCTGCCATTTTTGGATAGCGGTTGAGTCCGTGAAGATCTAAAATTGGACGCAGCCACCCGTTCCTCTTGAAAACTGTAGTAGCCTGACTCTCTGTCTGGTAGAGGAACATGTTCTATGGCCCCATTCCCAGCAACTTCTGTAACTTCAGAGACCACGCCATTAAAATACGGAGGGCAATGTAAGAACTGGATACTACACACTGACCGCTAGATGGCGATGGCGCTTTCACCCAAAGCAAGGCCTGGTCTGATGAGTCTCGATTTCTGTTGAGACATTAAAATGGTAGAGTCAGAATTTGGCGTAAACAAAATGAGAACATGGATTTATCATGCCTTGTTACCACTGTGCAGGCTGGTGGTGGTGGTGTAGTATATATATACAGTATATATATATATATCCCTTGTGCCATCTGCTGAGAGAAATGAAAATCGCAGGTTGGAAAACGCAGGGAACAGCATGACCAGCACGCAGCTGTCAGCAATTTCACGTAAATAAGAGCAAAATAGCTTTATACTGGCTTTTACTAGTGCGATTTTGAAAATGTAAGCATGCAGGGTGATTATGCTCACAGATCTAGGAAAAGTCATGAAAGGAGGGTTTTGGAATTTGATGGTAAGTGAAGTATTATTTTTTTTCCCCATTGCGGTCAAATGACTGGTGCTCAGCGCTTTTAGTGTTAAAGAATGCGAGCCCTCGAAACAAAGGTGTGGAGATGGCGCTCTGAAAGAGATCTATCACGTGGAAATACGGATCTCCCAACAAACTCCACCATATCGGTGAGTTAAAACTTTTAAACTCGCTTGCATACATGACACGCGAACACAATAAGGTCCTGAAGACAAAAAGATCTAAGGAATGTTTCCAGTTCACTCCTATTTATAACCTGCAGGTGCTCTTCATTAGATGATGTCACCTGACCGAGGTTATATGAGCCCAAAAATTGGCGTGTTTGATACACACATGCTTCACAACCGGCAACACAAAGAGATGTTCCAATAGCGTTTTCACGCAGCATCGAGTGCCTTTTGAAAGGGAACCAGCTGTCCTCAGCTACCCTGGTGAACTTCTATCGCTGAACAGTAGAAAGCATCCTAACCAACTGTGTCACAATTTGGTACGGAAGCTGCTCTGTTGCTGAGCATAAGGCACTGCAGTGGGTGGTGAAAACTGCCCAGCGTATTATAGGGACTCCACTTCCAGCCATTGAGAACATCCAAAAGAAACACTGTGTGCGCCGAGCACACAGTATTCTTAAGGATTATTCTCATCCTGCCCACAAACTTTTTTCTCTCTTTATGAGTTTTCTCTTCATATGATTTTTTCTCTCAAACTGCTGTCTCCTTATTGAACTCTGCACCCCGCTGACATCTGCCCCCCCTCACACCCCCATACTCTTTCCATTACCATTACACTGTTTAATATGGATTGCACTACAATATACATACCTGTTCGAGAAAGAAATATCCATGTACAAATTTGTAAACTTCTGATTGCGTATATATCTGTACATGTATTTACATGATATTTACAATATCTGTAAATATTACCCTAGCTTCTCCCTGCACATATCCCATTTCACGTGTACAACTTATACCTTTATCCTGCACTTTCTGCTTATTGCACTCCTGTTTACACCTAAACTGCATTTCGTTGCTTTGTACTTGTACGTGTGTAATTACAATAAAGTTGAATGTAATATAATATAATATAATATAATATAATATAATATAATATAATATAATATAATATAATATAATATAATATAATACATTTAGCACAAGAGAGGTGAATAAGAGCAATAAAATACAAATAACATGTGTCCATTTTCACTTACTGTATATTGCTTAATGCCATGCTGCAGCTTAATCTATCCATAGTATTGCCTACTCCTCCTACTGTATACTAAGCTAGATGTTTGGCTTACTACCATGTAATATTCCCAACATGATAAACCTATTTATAAAGACAGATTTTTTTTTAACTGAATTGACTTAATTGAATTAACTTTGAATCTTGTGATCAAATACCATTGACTTTTTTTGTTAAATTGTTTGTCACCTTATGATCAGTGATTACATAGGCCTCACTGCAAATAATGACATTTTAAGTGAAAAAGCATTAATTTCTAAAAAGAAATAAAATTACCTGCCAGGAGATTAAAAAAAAAAGCTTAGAAATGTTAATTTATATCTTCAAATTGTCTTACATTTTTAAACTGACTAGGCAAAATAAATAAATAAAATTAAAAAATGGTATACGCCTATTTTGTAGGTTTGCTCTGTTAATTAAACAAACTGCAATACACATGCCCTGGTTACGTGTTTGAGTTAAAAAAAATATATAAATATAATCCAACAAGTTCAAAATACAGTAATGCAAATTGTCATGAACAAGGCACAAAAAGATTATAATCATACTAATTATAATATGATGTTATTTTAATTACAGCAAATAATTTGTTTGATTTCAGAATGTAAAAGCATGTTGCAAAGATCACAATTTTGTTTGTGTGATGAGTTAAAATAACAGTTTGTGTGCATAAATCTGGTATTAAATAAAAATTCTACCTTTTATGACTTGCATTATAATCTAATAAAAATAATGTGATAAAAAAAATGCTGCTATGCCATTTTTCATCAATTTTTTTATCATATTGCTCTGTTCTTACTTACAAGTTTTCTAAAAAAAAAAAAAAAAAAAAACACCAGCAGGAATTAGCACTTCCATCAAGCTCTCGAATCTCCTTACTTGTATACTATTTTAAAACAAATTCGAAAATTGATTCCCGCGTTGGGTCTGTGTGCATGGAGTTGTTTTCCCTGTGCTTGGTTGTTCTTCTCTGGGTGCTCCGGTTTCCTCTGACAGACCAACCATGCAGATAATTGGAATTTCCAATTTTTTTTGTAGTGTGTGTACGGTATGTATTTGTGCCCTGAGATTGATTGGCACCCTGTCCAGGGTATACCTCACCTCATGCCCCAAGTCTTCTTGGTTAGGCTTCAGGCCCCCATGACACACAGGACGAGCAGTATAGAAGATGAATGAACGAACAATATTTTAGTATAACATTTACCATTGGTGGCATTTTACTTCATGATGTATAAATACCTCATCTTTAAATATTGCCCTTATTTACTATGTAGGGTACAGTATGTTTAATATCTAATATCCTTAGAATCTGACCTCACTATTTATTACTTCTGAGATATCAGTACAGTAGTCAGGTGAAGTAAAACAAATTGCTTTTTTAGCGTACTTTTAAATAAAATCCAAATATAGGTCATCCTGTGAACACAAGTGTTTCAGACATGATATTTATCCATGCTGTGACAGCTGTTCTCCTTGCAAAAACATTCACTTTTTAGCAGATATAGTGACATCCTTTGGGAGTGAATCACATGCCTGCAGACGTTAATGATTAATCGATTTATACTGAGTGTTGACCTTTCTTCCTCAGTTTGAAAGGTGCCCTTGGTTTATGCCTACAGGTGTTTGGCAAGGCTGAGGTAGAAATAAGTGGTGACAAGGCATCCAGCGTATGGTGATCCATTTGGTTGGCAGATGGGATGAAGGTGTATTACCTGGCATGAGTGGTTATGTGAGTTAGGTTGACAGTAAGAGGCCAGCATGCATCGCAAACTTGCAGCTGAGACGGACACAAAAGCCATCAAGGTTAAGAGGCTAAACACTCATTTATCTGACGTGAACATCAAAGCAAGGATAAAATATTCACAAGAGAATTTGGCTAGTAATTAATAAAAAATTGAATGAAGAGTTTTATAATGATGGACAATTGTAATTCTTCCCCACAAATTAGTGTTTTGTCGTTAAACACAAGTGACGCTGACTTAGTAAGCGGTTGTTAATACGCTAATAATGAGTTGGCATGTTGGATTCCAGCAAGGAATGCAAGAAAGGGTTACTCCAGAACAAGGGCTTGAAAATAAAATAAAATTTTAGTGGGGAAAAACAAATATCAGTGGTTTCTGAAGCGATCCAGGTTAAAAAACATTGCTTTGGATATGCGTGCAATATCTTTTAATCTATTTAATATGCTTTTACATACGATTTAAACAAACATGGTGACTGTTTTGCTGTGGTAGCCAAGTGCATTCGTTACTTGAGTTACTTGTCCCCTTTAGATGGATGCATCACTGCAAATCAATACAAAATTTCTCTGACTGATCCTCCTAACCCTGTGGTGAAGCAGTTTTATCCTAGTGATGCTGCCCTCATACACAGGGCACACAAGACACAATGGCTCACTAAAGAAGGAAAATGACATACTGTGCTTTCTTTAGCCTACCAACTGATACTACCAAGTTATCTTAAGTCTGACACTCTAAAAACAAAGAATTAAAAATTATTTTGAAGACCAATAGTGTGCATGTTCTTGGCATTTAAGATTGTAATAAAAGTGGTTTGTTATTTGCATTTGTTTGCTTGGTCAGTGGGGCCATGACACCATTGGAAGCTGGTGGTTAAAAAACATTCAGTTTTCATTGTTATGCAAAACATTATTTTTTATATGACAGTAAAAACATTTTAGAGACAGCAGATGAATGTAATGCTTCACAATATAAAATATTGGTGCGGGTGTGTGGCTGGGAGGAAGGCTGGTACATTGCTCAGGTGTAGTATTCCCTGTTGAGTCTGGTTCCTCTTAAGGTTTCTTCCTATTGCCATTTCAGGGAGTTTTTCCTTGCCACTGTCGCCTTCACCCTTGGCTTGCTCATCAGAGACATCTCGTTATTATCTAGACACATTTTTCGTACACATACGCACTTTCATAATTTTTTCTTTTTGTAAAGCTGCTTTGAGACAATGACCATTGTTAAAAGCGCTATATAAATAAAATTGAAATAGAATTGAATAGTATGCAGAAGAATAATGGGTGTATGGCTGATTACTATGGCACACCTGTAGCTTATTTTGTTATAGCATACATTATATTCTCTCTCTGTCTTTCTTTCTCTCTCTCTCTCTATCTCTTTACATTTACATTTAGTCATTTGGCAGACGCTCTTATCCAAAGCGACTTACATTTTTATCTCATTACACATCTGAGCAGTTGAGGGTTAAGGGTTAAGGGCCTTGCTCAAGGGCCCAACAGTGGCAACTTGGTGGTTGTGGGGTTTGAACCTGGGATCTTCCGAACCGTAGTCCAATGCCTTAACCACTGAGCTACTCTGAGCTACCTGACCCCTCTTTGAATTGCTCACTCTGTGTGTGGCATATGTGTGTGATTGTGTGTTTAAGAGAGAAAGAGAGAAACAAAAGGAACCAATGGAGACACTGAATTTCCATTGGAACGCAGCCAAGCTGTTGTTTCTTATCCTTTGTGTTCCCCATTTAAAGCTTATAATAAAGCTTACTGTTGCTACTGCCTGGGTCTGCTGTCTTGGGTTGTGTCATTTGCCAATCACAGATTTGTTCAACACTTTCCTTGCTTACAATACAGTATAATTCAAATTTTAATATTTTATTCACTTATTTTCCAAACATTTGTGGACCCCTGACTATAACACCCATATGTGCTTGTTGAACATCCTGTTCCAGATTTAGTCCCTTGTTGCTGTTATTATAACCTCTACTTTTCTTCCCACCAGATTTTGGAGTGTGGCTGTGGGGATTTGCTTATTCAGCCACAAGAGCTCTACCGAGGTCAGGCACTGATGTTGGGCGAAAAACACATAGTCGGCATTTTAATTAATCCCAAAAGTCTTCAGTGGGGTTGAGGCCAGGGTTCTGTGCAGGCTATTCAAATACTCCCACAACAATCTTCAAAAATCATGTCTGGAAGGGGCTCGCTTTGTTTGCAGGGGCAATGTCATGCTAGAAGACGGTTGGAGCTACAGCATTCAGAGACCTTCTAAACAATTCTGAGCTTTTAGCTTTGTGGCTGAAACCAAAAGAACCGAATGAGTGTAATGATTTGGCCATTTAGTGCAGTTTAAATTATTTTTATATTATAATAGTTATGCAGAATTGCAAATTTAGAGAGGAAAAAAAGTACAAACCTTGTAATAGGCAAGTGTACCTACACTTTTGACTGGTTATCTTTATGTGCGTGGTAAAAAAGACAAGGCAATAACATACATATCCAATGGGACTACTGATTTGTCAGCTACAAGAGAAAACTTCTGATCATAAAATGCATTTTACTTTAAGCAACTTTACAGGTTAAGACTTTTTTAAGTCTTCAAGAAAATATACAAGATCAATCTTATAGATAAGTACAAGATGAGTGCTTGCTTTACTTACTGTAATGCATGGTTAGGTAAGTCAAACTACTCTAAATGGTTTTACAGTTTCTGTATTTGTTTTTCGGTGCCTGGGTTAACACATGCTGTTATACATCATCAAGTTTCTAGTCTTTAGGTTCGAATAGATTTTTTTTCTTTATGTATAAACATTTTGAAAAGATTAGTTTTAAAATTACATTCATGATATTTAGGATTAAAGGTTGTTGATTCAGTTAAATTTTGTACTAATTTAAAATGTCTCTATAAATCCAACTTATTATAAATAACAGAATTTAAAGCTAAAAACAATGGTTACAATGGTTATAAACCATTAAATACATGAACTAGATATTCTTAGAACAGTTTACAGTTAAGTTAAGGTACTTATACCTTAAGATATATACCTAAACAATACCTAACATAATGTACAATGGTTATAAGCTGCCCCTCATTTCCTCATGTTTTGCTTCCAGAGAGCCAGACTTGATTTTTTTAAGTGCAGTTCTCTAGACTGTCTGGATGACTTTTTATTGGCTCTCAATTTCATTCCAGTCCCTATACCTGTACAGTTTTAGAGGAATGCTTTTTATTTATTAACATCTAATTTAAGAGATGAGCCAGTGAGAAGCCAGTGCAGATGATCAGGCCAGTGATTAGTATACTGGTCATGCTAAATAGTTGGAACAGACAAGAGAGAAAATGAGGTTGCTGCTAAGATTGTTACATAAACAATAATTTTTTAAAATAATATCTTTGGGCACTTTGCAGCCTGTTACAGTAAAACATTTGCTCCTTTTTTTGCATTAATCTATATAGTTTAATTTCATTTAAGAATGTTGCAAAGTACTGAACATTTAAAAAATCTATATTTATGAGTAATTGGGTAACAGATAAAATAAATAAATTTCTTAGCAAAAAAATTATGTTTGTTATGTGGATATATTTTAGTCAGTTTGCAAAACTTGCCCAATGTGAAAAAAGAACTTTTACAAATTGTAAGGAACATTGTAAGGAACATAGAAACTGCTATGGATATAGTATGATCTCTCTGGACATGGGTCACACATCCTTTTGTTGAACGTGTACCAAAAAAAAACCTGGTGAGGACATGATCAAAGCTAGACACAGGAAGAACTTAATAAGAACATATTAATGATGACATTGACCAGTTAATGGCATAACTAATAAATCTATTGACATGCTACAAGCATGGTGCATGATTTTATGTCCTCAAATTTGAAATTCAATTTACGCCAGCTTGTTTTATTGCAAACTCATTAAAAATTTCCATGCAAGTTGTTACCATCATTTTAATAATTGAACATAGACTTACTTTGTTACCTGGCCTCACTAGGAAATGGTTGGCTTCAATGACCTACAAATTCTCATCAGTGGTCATTGCATTAGGATATACTGTATTAGCTATTGAGGACACCAGCCTCCTACAGGCATACTCACACTTGCACATACAGTAAAGTCAAACAAATTTTGAAACATCAATCAACCTTTAAGACATGTGATTTTTGGACTGTTGGAGGAAATTAAGGAACCAGAAGGAAACCCACTTAGGAAATTAACCAACACTGCATGTGTGTCACCTTATTTTATTAAAGTCAGGAAAAGTAACACACAAATTCATTTTTATGATCGAACGGTTTTATTGTAAGACACCAATCTGTGAATTAAACATGCCCACTTACAAAAAAAAAAAAATTAAAAATAGGGGGGCACTTACTGTACCTCTTTCTCATTTCTAAATGTTATGATTCAACGTGACAGTATAATGACAGTGCGTTTTGGGATTTCAAAAGAACATTTTCAGGCTTTTGCCCTCAAATTACAAATTGCTATGTGAATTTTTAGGTTTTTCAGCCATTTTCAACTAAATATCCCCATGACTCAGTAGATTGTAGATCTAGAAGTAATCGTTTCCTGCATTACTCTTTCAGTCTCTCACATCATTATGGAAGAACTCTGGTCCATTTTTCTTCACAACAATGCTTAGGTTCGTTGTGGTTTTGTGCCATTTGCTTATGCACAGCTTATAGACAGATGGCTTTTATTTTTTTTCTGGAATACTCTGGTATACAGAGGAGTTCATGGTGGACTCAATGACTGCAAGGTACCCAGGTTCTGTGGCTGCAAAACAAGCGTAAATCATCATCCTTCCATCACTGCTTAGCAGTGGGTATGAGATGTTTCTGCTGAAATGTTGTATTAGGTTTTTATCAAACATTGCACTAGGCATTTAGGCCTAACAACTGCATCTGTCTATAGGACATAGTTTCAGAAGTCTTGTGGTTTGTTTAGATGCAATTTTATGTACCTCAGTTGTGCTTGCATGTTCTTTTTACAGAAGCTTTCCCATGGCAACCCTTCCAAACGAATTGTACTTGTTCGGTCTTCTTCAAATTGTGCTCTCGTGGACTTATATACATATACCATGCTCAATGAGGCCTGTTTTGTCTGAGAACTCTCAGAACTGCCCGGCTCTGTCTTGGGGTTAAGGTGCTAGGAATGTCCACTCTTGACAAAATTGAAAACTCTCTTGAATGCCTTCCACTTGTGATTTTTTATTTATTTATTTATTTTTACTGTAGAATTGTTACTTGAATTTCAAATTAATGTGCAATACCTGAATGCTAAAAACCAGAAACCTGCCAAAATTAATGATTTTATAGAGGTCTGCACACCTTTTGATGATAAATTAATCAAAGGTCATTGAGATGAGATGAGATCAGTGAAGAAAAGATACCTTAAGTACAACACAGTGCTTGGTGGTCTGAATGTGCCCGAAAGTTTTTTAAAGAATGTTTTTTTTTCCCAATAAAAGAATGTTTACACTTTGTTTTTATTGCAATTACTGTATGTATGCGTCACTTTATGTCTGCAGTATATTCTTTAATATTATGGATTCTAGACAGTCATGTTTTATACATAAAAGTATGTGTGATACTGTAGTATTAGCAATGTGGTGAAGCAGTGAAATGTTACTGTTTCCCTTTTAAATAACTCATCCAGTAAAAAAATGAATCGATAATACTGTTAATACAGTAGATAACTTCATTAATCTAAGAATATTTTTCTTAATATACATACTTTCTTAAATACCTTTTAGTATATTTGTTTTATTTAATATGGAACATTTTATGTCAGACAAGAAAAAAAGTTCATGACCTTAGTATTAGGTTTTATTAGAGTTAATACTGAATATAAGCTGTATGTGTGCTGCCAGTTTCACATTCTTTTGTAATTATCCAAGGTTTTTTTTTAATGCCTAATGTTTCAGTTCCAGAAAATAAGTGTTGAACAGTTGAACAGAAGTGCAGAAGCCTCATGAAAGAAACAGAAAGAAAAAAGCTCACCTTTGAAGTGGCTTGTCCTCTAAATGAATACATTTTCTAATGGTGGAAATGGTGCAGTTATTTTCTTGCTATTCAGCAACAAGATTACAGTTATTTCCATTTTGCTATTCAGCACCAAGGCAGCAGTTTAGCATTAACCCATTGCCGTCCCCTGGGTTGGTGTCTCACCAGGACCACCGAAACCCTCACTATTATAAAAGTTATTGATAATGAACGAATGAATTAACAAACTAATGAATACATGAATACAAACAAAAACAAACAAACAAACAAACAAACAAACAAACATATATTTAGTAAGGAACTTGGTTGGTTGGATTTTCGTGTGTACCATCAATTCTTTCATATCGTCATAGGGATGGACATTTTGTGGCCTATATTTTTGTGAAAGGACTAAATTAGCAAATTATATTCATTTGGTTAAAGGTCATCCTCCATCTGCGTTACTCAGTAAATTAGGATCAAAGTACAATGGCAGAAGAAACCATATTCTATCCAGAACAATGTATGCTGCAATAAATGCACACACATACTGTATAAAGCATAGAGAAACAAACTGTAGTAACATTAACAGTTGAATTTAAATTTTTCTTAATCTGTGCATGAATAATGGAGGCCTAATGAACAATTAATTATTTTTACATAAATTTCTCTCAGACAAAATGTTCAAGCTACACATAAGTTCACAAGCCATGTGAGGCCTCAGAATGTGCTAACGTAAATGAGCACTAATTAATTTCCATTGTTGCAAGTACACTTTTGATAGAAATCAAGTGTAACATCTGGAGCAGAGTGAAAGCTATTAACCAGCTGCTGCAATCTCACTGTGAGTAAGTACTCCACAGCTAAAATCTACTCCAACACTAGCACAAGGCACTAAAAAAACAGAGGAAAAACCCAAAAGGTGTTATGTTGCTTATAATATTATATTATGTATGATATATAAAATGTATTCTCTTTTCTAAATATTTTTACCTCTAAACGTTCAACACATATAGGGCACAGTATAGGTATACATAATTGTTCAACATATTCCAATGCAAAGAAAATACTGGATTCTGATGAACCGCTGCTATTTTAGAGGATCCACATGACTGCATTCAGAAGCTGGTTCAAATCAAAATTTGCTATTGGTTGACCATTGTCAACTTATAAATTAAACATGCCCACTTGTCATGTTATTCCCCCCAAAAACTCAATAGAATAATTATGGTCATATTTTAGAGATTGTTCTCTCCAGCTTGGAAATGGAAGGCTTCAGTGAAGTTTAATCCTCTGTGGACCTTTTCTTCCATGGAGAATTACAGTCCCCAGACTGCCTTAACAGAAATAAGCATGAAGAACGTACGTTTGCTGTATGGCAGATTCAGGTCCTGGAGTGACATCTTTGGTGTAATAATTTCTTTGCTGGATAATTCAGGTGATCCAACTGTTTCTATATATGGAGGGAATTTGCATTTTAGCATAGTTAGAACAAAAGAAATCAATTTCTTTTCAAGCCCATCTTTATAATTATTCTGTGCAGAACATGATCCTATTTCTCATCCATATCCCAAGATCTAATCCTAATTTAAAACAAATCCTATCCCTGCACTGCAGGGAATGATATCCTAAAAGTAAAATGTCTTAAAAAAGAAAAAAAGAATTTTTTTTTTCTTTGGTAACATCTCTCATTAGTAATTTGTAATATAACTTGCTGTGACCTTATTATTATACAATTATATAAATCTCTTTGGGGATACTTCATTTTCCTGTTGACAGTAGACTTCAAGCACAGTAGTTTCAGCCGCAATAAAATATGGTGCAAACATTTTAAAGAAGGTTGTATGACCTTGAATGACCACCTGGTTGAGATGGCTTGGAGCTCACTGCACTTGTTCCTATGAACATTCAGATAGTGGAATGCCTGATCCTTGAAACTGTACACCCTTCATTCACTAACACCACAGAGGGATAAAGGTAGTGTTTACTCTCATAACTGTATTCTGTTATTTTGCCCAGTCAAAAGTCCCAGTTTAACTTGACCACCCATTGTATATTTATTGCAATTTTAAAATAAACAAAATCATATATTACCTACTAATAAAACATATATCATTATATAAATAAACATTTGTTTATATAAATTTTTTAATTTGGAGGGGAAAAAGTTCTGTTAACTTTAGTGATTTAATTTATTATTTCGAAATGAAGACACTTTCAAGTAAATATGGGAAATAGCAAAAATGGAATTTTAAATGTTTTAATTTGGAACCATAAATTGAAATAATACATTTCTGTTATGGTTGTAAGATATTGAGAAAAATGCAAGTGGAGATTAGAATCAGTTTATTTAAACAAACAAACCAAAAAACATGAGGCTAAATCAAGGTCAAAAACATACAGAGGTTGGGCAATCAGAATATCATTTGCAAAATAAATAACCTGGTTCAGAAAATCACTCAGACTCAGAATATAAAGCGCAAAACCAACTGCTTGACAACATCAGACTAGGGCTGAAATATTTTGCACTGAACTCTTTGAATAGTGCTGCGTGATTGAAAATAGGTGCAGGTTCCCAATCAGGAGAACTTGACTAGGGAACAAAGTAGTAGTTCATTAAAGTTTGATTAAAGCAAACAATATGTTTGTTTGATATCATAACATGCTTTCCATAATGGTTAAATGTTTTTTTTAAAGAAATTATTTTAAATAAATATAATATATTGTGGCGTGGGCGGGGTTTGGCACTAGTAACCATCATGCTTTGCGGGAGGGGTTGTTAGGTGTTCACCCTGTCGAGGAAAGGTGTTTGGGTTAGTGGCTTCGGCCAGGGTGTGTGTGTGTGAGTCAGAAGTGTGTCTTTATTAATGTCAATGTGTGGTTTATGTGCTTTTCGTGCTGTGTTAAATAAATTACTCCCAGCCATTTGCATTGGGCAGCAAGGAAGCTCACCCGTCTCTCCAAGTGCCTGCTTAGCGGTGAAAAACGCTACATTGGTGTCAGAAGTGGGATGGAGAGTAACGGGTTAGAGCGCACCCCGAAGCAAGCTACAGCTCCGTGCGCCGTCAGCCGGCGAGGCGACCTGCAGCTGCACCTGCCGTCCTACGATGGCGCTGTCGAGCCCTACATCGCCCAGGTGAAGCTAGCCGCAGACTTTGCGGGCTGGTCCCCGGCGGAAACAGCCGTCCGGGTGGCTCTCTCGCTTCAGGGCGAGGCGCTCCGGTCGTTGGAAGACCTCCGGGCGGATGAGAGGAAGGACTGGGCGAAGCTGCGGGAGTCGCTCCACTTCCGGTTCGGCGCGGGTGACCGTCAGGAGGCCGCGGGCGAAGAGCTAGCGACCCGCGAGCGGAGCGTCTCCGAGCCACTGGGGGCGTTCGCCATGGACGTGAGATCTCTCGCTCGCCGGGGCTACCCGGAATTCGGGCCCGTCCAGCAGGAAGAGCTAGCTCGCCGTGTGTTCCTGCGGGGAATTCGGCCGGCGAGGCTGCGCGAGCACCTCTGGTTAGCGGCACCGGCTTCCCTGTCTGAGGCGCTACGCGAAGCCGAGCGTGCCGAGGCCATCATGGCAGAACATCGCGGCCGAGCGTTTTCCCATGGCTCGGGGCCGCTCGGTAGGTGAACCTAGCCGGGGACAGGGCTACCCGTCGCGGCTAGGCCTCGACTCAACATCCGAGATTCCGGGACGACGCCGAGGCCAAGGACAGCCGGACTACCGCTGCAACGTTCCCCGGCCTGAGGACAGCGTACCCCAGCAGCCGTTACAACCAGCTGGGGGGAAGCCGCCTCCCACAGCCGTCTCTGTTTCCCCAACTGCCGGGCCTAGCTTCCGGTCAGGACGTGTAGGAAATCGCGCGGGCGTCTACGTGAACTATGGCCTGGACAACGTTTCGCTACGGGCGCTCGTGGACACCGGCTCTACAGTTTCGCTGCTGCGCTGGGGAGTATTGGAACAGGGCGAGCGCGGTTGTATGCTGCCGGCCCCAGCCTTGACCATTCGCACCGTATCGGGGAGCTATTTGGAGATACGGGCCTGTCACACTGTGCGAATACAAGTAGGTGCAATCAGTCTTTCTCATCCATTCTTTGTGGCAGACATTGAGGATGATTGTATCTTGGGGTTGGACATTTTGGAAAGGTGGGGTGCGGTACTGAATCTCGCTGACGGAACGTTACGTGGTAACTTCGGGTTAGCCAGGTTGCTAGTTCCCAAAGCGCAGCCGGACGTGTTAGTAGCGCGCACCCGGGGGGCGGAACTTCCGGTGGACGCGCCGTGTAAACATCCGGTAGCAGACCGAGCGAGAATAATGGCCGAGCTTATGCAGCGTAGCAGTGTGGGGCTAAGTCAGACACAGACCGACACAGTGAAGTCCCTGTTACATGAGTTCGCGGACATTTTCGCGGTAGATGAGCGCGAGTGCACACATACTAATTTGGTGCAGCACACGATTGATACGGGTAACGCAGCTCCTGTTCGGTTACATCCGAGACGCCTTCCTTTAGCTAAACGAGCTATAGCTGAGCAGAAGCTGCGTGAGATGGCCGACTCGGGTGTCATAGAGCCAGCGTCCGGACCGTGGTCTTCACCGGTTGTTTTGGTGCGTAAAAAGGACGAATCGTGGCGGTTTTGTGTCGATTACCGGCGGTTGAACGAGGTAACGCGCAAAGATTCTTATCCGTTGCCGCGAATAGATGATGCGCTGGAACACGTTGCGGGCTCGGCGTGGTTTAGCTCGTTAGATCTGCGTAGCGGGTACTGGCAAGTAGAGCTCGCCCCGGAAGCGCGACCTAAAACCACGTTCTCGATCGGGCAAGGGCTATGGCAATTCCGGCGCATGCCGTTCGGCCTATGTAACGCTCCAGCTACGTTCGAACGGTTGATGGAGAAAGTGTTGGCCGACATTCCTCGCAATCGTTGTGTCGTCTACCTGGACAATTTAATGGTGCACGGCAAGGAGTTTGAGGTCGCGCTAGCTAACCTACGGGAGGTATTTTTGGCTATCCGGCGGGCGAATTTGCGGCTTAACCCGAAAAAGTGCCAGCTGTTGCAGCAAGAGACCGTGTTTCTGGGACACGTGATTAGCGCTCAAGGGATTGCCACCGATCCAGCCAAAATTGCTGCGGTACAGAATTGGCGAAGGATTTTGCCACGATCGCTAGTCCGCTGCACGGGCTCACGAAAAAGAATCAGCCGTTTCGCTGGGACGGGGTGCACGCGTGCGCTTTCACTCGGTTACGGGAAGCTCTGGTCACGTCGCCCGTTCTTGGATATCCTGACGCGTCTCGTACATTTATCCTCGACACGGACGCGAGCGATGTAGGGCTAGGGGCTGTCCTGTCTCAGGTTTCCGAGGGTAAAGAGCGTGCTATCGCCTACTTCAGCCGCGCGTTGTCTGGACCGGAGAAAAATTACTGCGTCACGCGGCGCGAGCTGCTAGCGGTCGTCGCGCCCCTTAAACATTTTAGGCCGTATTTATATGGGCAATCCTTCTCGCTGCGGACCGATCACGCTTCGCTGGTGTGGCTGCTTAGCTTTAAAGAGCCCGAGGGGCAGTTAGCGCGCTGGCTCGAGCGGTTGCAGGATTATAATTTTACCGTTCAGCACCGAGCGGGAAAACTGCATGCTAACGCCGATGCTTTATCCCGCCGGCCGTGTAGCAAAGAGCGTTGTCGGCACTGCGAGCGGGTTGAAGAGCGCGTGGGTAGTCGCGACATCGAACACTCTCCGACCCCCGTGAATCAGAACATTCTCCCTGCGCAGTCCTCCGGAGCCCCCGTTAATAATCAGCCGACCGAGCCGGCGTGCAGCCGAGTTACTGCGTCGCCTACATCATCACCTGTAGTCGTTCCGCCGGTGCCGCAGATGGACTGTGATCAGCTCATTGCCGAGCAGGAAAAGGATCCGGCACTGCAGCGGGTACTAGGTTGGGTTAACGCGGGCTAGAGACCGGATTACGCCGCGGTGGCTCACCTGGGACAAGAGGAAAAGGCCCTCCACTCGCAGTTTAATCGACTCGTGTTGCGGGGGGGCTTACTCTACCGCCACTGGGAACGGCCGTGTGGCGCTGGCGAATCTTTTCAGCTGCTGGTGCCGCGGACTCTGCGGGCACGTGTGTTGGGGATGGTCCATGGGCACGCGGGCGCGGGACACTTTGGAGTCACTAAAACGCTGCGGCGGTTGCGCGCTCGTTTCTACTGGCCAGGCTGCCACACGGATAGTGAACTCTTTGTTCACAGATGCGACGTCTGCATGGCAAAGAAGGGCCCTACCCAGCGCTCGCGCGCACCCCTGCAAGACTTTCGGGTGGGGGCACCTATGGAGCGTGTGGGCGTGGACATTCTCGGGCCGTTTCCCATTTCCGATCGCGGGAACCGGTATGTGCTAGTGGCCATGGACTACTTCACCAAGTGGCCGGAGGCGTTTGCTGTGCCTGACCAGAGCGCTTCCACCACCGCCCGAGTGCTGGTGGATGAGGTGTTCAGCCGGTTTGGCGCCCCGGGGATCAGTTACACAGCGATCAGGGGCGTAACTTTGAGGCGGAGGTGTTTGCGGCGGTGTGTGAGCGCCTCGGGGTGAAAAAGACCCGCACCACGCCCCTTCATCCACAAAGTGACGGCCTCGTGGAGCGGTTCAATCGGACGCTCACCACCCAACTCGCCGTGCTGACCAGCGACCGGCAGAAGGATTGGGACGAACATTTGCCTCTCGTGCTGTGGGCATATCGCACAGCAGTGCAGGAGTCCTCACAGCTGACGCCAGCTGTGTTAATGTTCGGGCGCGAGTTGCGCACGCCTGTGGACCTTGTGTTCGGGCCACCTCCACAGTCTGATTTACCCACAAAGCCTGGGTTGGATTATTTTTGTTATTTGAAAGACAAATTGTTCCGTGTTCACGAATTGGCGCGCAGACACTTGGCAGACGCCGGTGTTAAACAGCGCCGCGTGTATGACACTCACAGCCGAGGGCGAGACTTTGCTACTGGGGAGCGGGTTTGGGTGTATTCCCCCGGAAGGAAACGGGGGCTCTCGCCTAAGCTCATGTCTCACTGGGTGGGCCCCTGTACGGTAATCGCCCAGCTCTCTGAGGTGGTCTACCGGGTGAGGTTGACGGGGCGGTCGCGAGTGGTCGTGCTCCACCGGGACCGTCTTGCGCCCTACCAGCCCAACGCCAGCGAGACCTCGAACTCTGTGGAGGCCGGTCCGCCTCAGGGAGAGGGTAGCGGGCCTCCTTCCCCCGCAAAAAGACTCAGGCGTTCACAACGCCAGCGCCGACCACCGTCACGCTTCCAGGACTGAGTGCGCCATCGTGACCGGGGACGGTCACAGCTCGGGTGGGGGCAGTGTGGCGTGGGCGGGGTTTGGCACTAGTAACCATCATGCTTTGCGGGAGGGGTTGTTAGGTGTTCACCCTGTCGAGGAAAGGTGTTTGGGTTAGTGGCTTCGGCCAGGGTGTGTGTGTGTGAGTCAGAAGTGTGTCTTTATTAATGTCAATGTGTGGTTTATGTGCTTTTCGTGCTGTGTTAAATAAATTACTCCCAGCCATTTGCATTGGGCAGCAAGGAAGCTCACTCGTCTCTCCAAGTGCCTGCTTAGCGGTGAAAAACGCTACAATATAATATAATCAACATGAATTGTTTATTTATGATAAACCTGGTGTCCAGAAAAATTGAGAAAGACAACGTGGCAGATTTTCAGAGTAATCACTGCATGTTATCTTTACTGACCTAACTTCATTTGTTTAATATTAGACCTCTTTTTATATTAGACAGCTTTTTCTAGTTTATAAATAACAACATCATTTAAGAACTGCATTTTAAATTTATTCGGGTTACAGTATCTTTGTGTACTATTTATGATCTGAATTATTTAAGTGTAACTAATATGCAAAAAAAAAAAGTCAGGGAGGGGGAAACTACTTGCACTGTAAGCTTACAAAATAATAACCTTATCCTAAAATGCGACAAGTGCGAACTTGTCTTTTGAAAATCATATTTCCAATATCACAAAAACAGCCTTTTTCCATCTTAGAAATATTGCCAAACTTAGGAGTATCCTATCCGTATCTAATGCAGAAAAGCTAGTTCATGCATTCATGACCTCCAGACTGGACTATTGTAATGCATTACTAGGTGGTTGTCCTGCATCCTCAATAAACAAGCTACAGTTAGTCCAAAATGCAGCCGCCAGGGTTCTCACTAGATCCAGAAAATATGATCATATAACCCCAATATTATCATCCCTGCACTGGCTACCTGTTCAATTTAGAATTAATTACAAAATAGTACTACTTACATACAAGGCTTTAAATGGTTTAGCTCCCACATACCTAACCAGTCTTTTGATACGCTATAATCCACCACGTCCCTTAAGATCACAAAACTCCGGACTTCTGGTAATTCCCAGAATTTTAAAATCTACAAAAGGGGGCAGGGCATTTTCATATTTGGCTCCAAAGCTTTGGAATAGCCTTCCAGACACTGTTTGGGGAGCAGACACGGTTTCCCAATTCAAAAGTAGACTCAAGACGCATCTCTTTAATCTGGCATACGCGTAACTCATCCCATAACCTCATACTCCAGTACACCTATCCTGAATGGCAACTACGCTAATTCTCTCCATCTTTTCTGTATTTCTCTACCCATCCCGAGGCATCTGGAGATTGTGCCAGCTTTAATAGACAAAGGCCAACCCTGCGAGGTTTCTAAGGCATCTTGAGAAGGAGCTGCTCAAGCTGAATTCTGCTTTATGATGGCTGGAGCTACCATCCTGCTCCTGTGCTTCCAGTGATCTGACCCCATCTGCCCTCTGCACCTACTGACTCCCTGTGCTGAACTGGACTTCATGTTAATCTACACAACTCCTGTTATATTAAACTTTCACCTGCACAACACGCATGTTATTTCTATCTGTTATCACCCAGATGAGGATGGGTTCCCTGTTGAGTCTGGTTCCTCTCAAGGTTTCTTCCTATTGCCATCTCAGGGAGCTTTTTCTTGCCACTGTCGCCGTTACCCTTGGCTTGCTCATTAGAGACATTTCATTCATCATTCATTCATTTCATTATTATCTAGACACATTTTTCTCACACATACACACTTCCAAATATTTTCTTTTCTTTTCTAGAAAAAAAAAATTCTTTAATTTTTTTTGTGAAGCTGCTTTGAGACAATGACCATTGTTAAAAGCGCTATATAAATAAAATTGAATTGAATTGAATTGAATAAAATAGGTTTGCAAACTTACAGTATACATTTTTATGCAAAGGGGCAATTTATGAGAGAAAATTTCTACCTGTCTGCATGTCTTTGGACAGTGGCAGAAAACCAGTTAACCATGAGGAAACTTGCGACCAGCATGCAAAACTCCACAGATGGTAATCCAACCTTATAACTGAGAACCCTGATGCTGTGATTTGGAAAAGCTACCCACTATGCGATGGTGCTGCAAGAGGTAATAAATCTTTTTTTTTTTTTTTTTTTTTTTGTTTAGAAGCAAACATCAGAGATGAATTAAAGTTATTTGTTACAAAGTAAAGCTGACATTTTGCCTGAATATCTACAGGGAAAAGATTTCACATCAGCTTAGCAGGTACACTTGGCTTCTCATGTAGCTTCAAACTGAGAAGCAAATCCTTCCCTCCAGGTGTTGGTAAACATAAGTCTTAGAAATTACACCATGGATTCAGTAAAAAAAAAAGGACACTTTCAATTTCAAATTAAAGGCCTGACATATTTATAGAATAAAAATTAAAGAAAATTTATTTTTTAAAGCATGATACTCAGTAATATTATTTAAGTGCATTATACATCATAATTGTACATGTAGCATCATATGATGCAGAATGATGCTTCTTCATTTCCTAAAAAAATTTTATTTATTTATTTATTTTTTTAATCTCATCATTCAAATATACACTGCACAGGCAAAGCATGAGACAATAAGGGGTTTAATTATGGCATGCAAAGTGGTTGCCAATTTATATGTGTACATGTTTCCTCATGCTCCCAGAAACACAAACAAGTGAATTTATTTTACTGATACCTAAACTTGGCCTAGATCTGACCAACAATGGAAACCATGCATGGTAGGTGCATCGCTTCATGTGCGAACTAAATTTCCCACAAACAGTTTTGTACAAGAGTATCCAACAAGTTTTTATTCTTACAGTATAGCACCTTCTTTATTGTCACACTATCTGATATCACCCAAAATAGGTTCCCTGTCTAGTGGTTTCTTTCTATATTTATCTCAGGAAGTTTTTTTGTGCCACCATTTATAATTTACAGTACACGTCTTTACAGTATATTTTTCTAATTCTTATAATATTTTTTTTTACAAATTCTGTAAAGCTGCTTTGTGACAGTGACCATTGCTAAAAGTTTCATACACATAAAATTGAATTTAATAGAATGTGCTTCCCTTTTTACCCTCATCTCTTTGGCCTGGGGTTAATCTGAACTCATCCAACCACATGACCTTTTTTTCCCATTGCTTAAAAGTCCAATCCTAATACTCTTATTAAACTGAAGCCATGTTTCCTGAAGTGGTTTCCTTATGGGCACTAAGCTGGTTAGTCCCAATCCTGTAAGTTTCTTTTGTATTTGTACTGTAGGTGTAGAAATGATCTTACTTTAACTTTTAAATATTGCTGTAATTTCTACTGCCGATTCTTTTCCAACTTCAGTGCTACTTCACTATGCCTTTAAGTGATCATTGCTCAAATTCACTATTTTTTTTATTTAAATGACTTTTTTTTTAATAATACATGAGCCTGTTCTAAACCTAATTAGAGCAAGTTTAATGTTTTTTTGTTTTGTTTTGTTTTTTTGCTCGATGGAGGCCAATAATTTGACTTTCCTAAAGCATTAACTTTTTGGTTTTTTTTGCTAAGGAAAAGTATAGTTTTTTAGTTCAGTGTAATTTTGTTTTCTAATTTTATGTGTAAGAAGGTTTGGCCTCTGGCTTACAGCTTTTTCACATTAATCCTTTCTGCAAGCAAGCTGTCATGAGAATAAATGTGACCTATATCCATTCACACAATACTATATTCCTTTGCAAAGTTTCCACTTAGTGTATATTTTTTTGATGTTTGTAAGTCATTTGTTCCATTTATTTTTTGATAGTCTTGTTATTGATTAGGTTTATAGTTTTTCTTTTTTTTTTTTTATCCTCACGGCTAGCCTGATTCAATCTTTTACGAGTGTTTGAAAGTTTTTAAATAAAGAATTCACACTCCTGCATCCGTGGATGTCTCTGTTGCATGATAGCATTTCTTACAACACCGCCGTCTCATTTATATGACTTGTGCATTTAAGTGATGAATCAGCTTCATCTGTGTGTACACAAGCTCCCAACCACTAATCCATCATTTACATATGCACACTGCACACACCACTTTACTCCTACTGACAGTCAAAAGCATTTAAACACCTTATAGTTTTACTTTTTTAGTTTAATTGACAATTTTAGATTCTTTTTAAATATAAAAAAAAACCACTAAGCAAACAAAAGTAATTGAAATGTATGTTAAAACACTTTATTTTACTGGAACAATCAAGCTCTTTTATTACTTTAATCAGGCACAGCACAAGCTTACAGAATGTTATATAGTTACTGCTTGGGCTGTCAAGGAGTCTTTTGTGTACAGACAAAACAGGTTTACATTATGAGAATGACTTGGTCATCTATTCCAGAAATATGTATTTTTTTTAATAATTTCATTTGGTCGGTGGTAATTATAGTGATTAAACTGTACTATAACTGTACTAGAAATTATGTGTCAGGTTAGTGTCTTCTTTTTTAATTCTAGTTGTTTTGTGTGTGTGTGTGTGTGTGTGTGTGTGTGTGTGTGTGTGTGTGTGTGTGTGTGTGTGTGTGTGTGTAATACTGTACATAATAAAGAAAATCATCTGATCAAAGCAGGTCTCAGTATCAGGCAAATACAACCTCCAAAAAACAACAACATATAACTTTCTTTTCCGATGCCATCAATTATTTAGCAAAAAGAAGAATCTGTGCATATCCAAATAAATTGGAGTTTAATTTTCTACAGTACGAAGAAATATTAGAAAGTGGAAAGCATTTAAAACAGTTGTCAGTCTTTCAAGGAGTGGGCGTCATAGAACATTCACGCCAAGGTCATACCGTGTAATGCTTAGAGAAATACAAAACATTCTGACCCTACCGGCCTCACTAAGCATGTTAAAGCTGTTATATACTGTACACACACACACACACACACACACACACACATATATAAATATATATATATATATATATATATATATATATATATATATATATATATATATAAATATATATATATATATACAGCAAAAAAAGAAACATCCCTTTTTCAGGACTGTGTATTTCAACAATAATGTTATAAAAATCCAAATAACTTTACAGATCTTCATTGTAAAGGGTTTAAACAATGTTTAATGTTTTCCATGCAAGTTCAATTAACCATAACCTATTAATTAACATGCACCTGTGGAATGGTCATTAAGACCTTAACAGCTTACAGAAAGTAGGCATTTAAGGTCACAGTTCTAAAAACGCAGGACACTAAAGAGACTTGTCTACCGACTGTGAAAACACCCAAAGACAGATGCCCAGGGTCCCTGCTCATCTGCGTGAACGTGCATTAGGCATGCTGCAGGGAGGCATGAGGACTGCTGATGTGGCTAGGGCAATAAATCGCCATGTCCGCACTGTGAGACGCCTAAGACGGCGCTACAGGGAGACAGGAAGGACAGCTGATCATCCTCGCAGTGGAAGACCATGTGTAACAACACCTGCACAGGATCGGTACATCCGAATATCACACCTGCGTGACAGGTACAGGATGGCCACAACAACTGCCCGAGTCACACCAGGAACACACAATCCCTCCATCAGTGCTCAGACTGTCCGCAATAGGCAGTCCATGAGGAGGAGATGCACTGCAGTACTTCAAGCAGCTGGTGGCCACACCAGATACTGACTGGTACTTTTGATTTTGAGCCTCCCTTCATTCAGGGACACATTGTGGAACATTTTTAGTTTATGTCTTATGGTGTGGACTCTTTTA
This sequence comes from Clarias gariepinus, assembly GCF_024256425.1. Taxonomy (NCBI): domain Eukaryota; kingdom Metazoa; phylum Chordata; class Actinopteri; order Siluriformes; family Clariidae; genus Clarias; species Clarias gariepinus. The sequence goes on from NC_071103.1 coordinate 31,858,488, forward strand.
GTGTTCATACAAATATTTACACATTAAGTTTACTGAAAGTAAAAACAGTTGATAGTCAGAGGACGTTTTTATATAGTGGCAAGAAAACTTATTCCTTTTGGAATTTAATGGTTTTCTGCATTATTTGTAATAAAATGTGACCTTATCATCTTTAAGGGTAGGACTCTCTTCAAACCCATTCATAGCATCTTTATTGGGTTGAGGTCTGGGCTCTGACTTGGTCACTCCAAAAAGCGGATTTAGTTTTTCTGAAGCCATTCTGTTGTGGACTTGCTCTGATGTTTTGGGTCATTGTCTTGTTACATCACTCAACTTCTACAAAGTGTAGACTGACAAACAGACATTTTCACATCATTCTAAAGAATGTTTTGATTCTTCTGGGAATTAATGTTCCCCCCAAGGACCGTAGGCTGGCCAGGCTGTGATGCAGCAAAGCAGGTCAAATCATGATGTTTTCTCCATCATACCTTACAGCTGCGATGATGTTTTTATGATTATACAGTATGCAGGCCTTTTTATGTCGGATGTAGTGCTGCGTGTTGTTCCCTAATAGTTCAATCTTAGTTTCATCATTGCACAAAACATTTTGCCAATACCGCCGTGGAGGTCATTGTACAACTTCAGGTGTGCAGCAATATTCTTTTTAGCAAGTGGCAGTTTGTTTAATGTCTTACATACTGTAGACTTATGAACACAGATGTTGTTTCTTTACCTCATTGATGAGTCTTTGTTGTGCTCTTTCTGGTCATCTTGACTGGGCACCCACTTTTTGTTAGTTTAGCCACAGTCCCAAAGTGTCTCTGTTTGCCCAACTGTAGACTGGTGCATTTACTGTACAAAGTCTTTAAAATCAGTTTGTTACCCTTTCCAGCTTTATGTTAACCTACTGTACAATGCTAGATCATAGATCATCTAAATGTTCTTTTTTGTGCGGAAAAGGTTTGATCAATCAGATAAAAAAATAAATAAGGGAAAACAAAGGTTTAAACAAATTAATAAAATATTACACAATATTAAACCTAAAAATAAATTAATTTATCATGCTCTAACATCCTACTTTTACATTTTACAGTGCTCCCATCAAAATGTTTGTTAGATATCCAGTGCACACATAAGCACACACCTACACACCTACAACAGCTTAACTCCAAACAAACCAAGTGGGAAGGATTAGACTAAATCCAAAACTGGATGCATTGTTAATCCATTATCTCATCTCTAAATCCACTTTTGATCCCTTATTCAAACTCAGGTGAGAGATGCTTTCTATGTATGCCATAGTGGTAAATTAAACGACAAAAACAAAGTTTTAGCCTAGATTGTCTCTATTTCATATGTGGGTAAACAAGATATATTCTTTCTTTTTAAAGTAATTTACATTAATCAAGTACTCCACAGTGAGCATTCTGCATGTTATAGTTGTAAGGATGGCAAAATATGGTTAATAAGGTTACTTCATTAATAAAGTGTGAAATAAGATAAGATAAGATAAACCTTTATTAGTCCCACAAGTGGGAAATTTGTTTTGCAAAATTTGTGAGAAATTTGTTTTGTAATAATAAAAAAAGGCAATAGATGAAAATGAATTAATATTGAAAGTAGGCTTGCAGTTAAAAAAGGGGGTTTTCTGTACATTTAGACATATGAAATGTAATTAAATTATGGACGTTCATCACAGGCTATAACAGCTGTGCAATCAGCACTGCAAATAGCCAGTTGTCTGTGACAGGTATACATTAACAGTTTCACAGTAAAACATGATAAACAGCAATATTACCCTTCTTTACCATCCTTTACACATTTACACAGAAAACTGCTCTTTAATTTCATGTTAGAAGCTTCAAACACCCATTTTTAAGCAAAGCACAACATAGCTACAGTATTAGATTTTTGAGCACATAGGACACTATGTGACAAGCCAATCTCATCCCTTGTTTATGATATGTGATCAGTAAAGTAAAGCTTTGAGTGGTATTAATGTGTCCAAGTAGTTTTTAGAGAATGTTAAAGCCAAGAAAAATCCATTTATTGCCATTGCAGTCACTTCAGCAGCAATGAATGACAGGTATAGCTTGCTAAACATCTGCGATACATTCTGTATAGGACTTTATGCAATTTGGATGCTGTTTAAACACAATGTTACATACTAATCCATACTTACTTATATGTGTTTGTTTCGTCTGGTTTAGTGGACTACTTCTATAATGTAATTAACTTTAGTGTCACCTGACAGACACCTGGTTGGTTGGTGCGTAAATGGAAAACATCTGATGCATTCATGTACTATGATAGGTAGATGTCATCATGTACCAAACTAAAACTAAGGCTGGTAAAGAAGGAGGCTGCTTATTGTGTAAATTGAGGTCTTGGATGAAATAATCTTTAACGCTTTTTTCCTTGATCTAATTCGCTGTCACTATTTTCTTTTTGACTCACAACAAAATCACAATCAAAACATGAGTGGTTTTGTGCATTTGTGCTTTTTAACACTCTTGTGACTTAAGAAAAACATGCACAAATTATTTTTTATCAGTGTGCAATATATCTTGCTTTTTTTACTTCTCATGCTTCCACACACAGAAGGCCTGCATAGAGTAAACTTTCTCTGTGAGATTCGAGGAAACACAGCCAGCCAGAGAAATACAAATGTAGGTGAAGTAGATAAATATGCATGTACTGCAACCTTAAAAATGGTTTTGTACCACTGCACTGTTAAATTTCCATTCTGACTGGTCAGGGGTGTTTCATTTTCTATAACACCAGCTCTATGTCAAGGAAGCACCAGGGAGGTGCTAGACTCCACCTCCCATCAGGGGCAGGGGGTGAGAATTTCATTCTTATGCATGGCAATACTTGTCCTTTTACTGCCAGCCTCACCATTACTTACCTGGCACAGAAAAGAATTTATGCAATGATCTCCAGCAAGGTCGTCTGACTCAAACCCCAATGGACATGTCTGGGATATACTCTACAGGCGAGTTTGGTGCATGCACCCTTTCACAGGATCACCAAGCCCTGGAACAAGACCTTAGTCAAGAATAGAAGGGCATATCACAAGACAAAATCAGTCAGCTTAAATGGGTATGCCGAGAAGGTAGGGAGTACAGACTTTGAAAGGTTTCACAGACACACACGTGCACACACCCACACACAGGTCCACACCCACACACACACACACACACACACACACACACACAACAAAGGAATTGTTTATTGTTAAAACCATACTATTTGTGTTCAAAAAGAAAAAATCGATAATTATATAAAGATAATTTAATTTAAATTTATAAATACACTTTGCATTTGTTACTGTTTTTGCAGGTAATTCCTGACAACCTTTTGTACAATGTTGTATAAAAAAGTGGGTGTATGAAGTTTGTTGTTTGTGTTTTTAAAGAGTTCAATCTTAGTTTTATCAGTGCACAAAACATTTTGCCAATACCGCTGTGGAGTCATAATGTGCTCTTTCGCGAACTTCAAGCGTGAAGCAATTATCTTTTTAGTAAGCAGATGCTTCCTTTGTGGTGTCCTGCCATGGACACCCCACTTCTTCAATGTTTTACATACTGTAGACTCATGAACACAGATGTTAGCCAGTTCCAATGATGCCTTCAAATCTTCAGCTGTCACTCAGGGCTATTTCTTTACCTTACTGATAAATCTTTGTTGTACTCGTTGCTCATTTTATTTGAAAGCCCACTTTTTGGTGAAGTAGCCACCATTTGCCGTTTGTCTCCATTTGCCTAACTGTGAACTAGTGAATGTTTAAAGTCTTTTAAATCAATTTGTAACCATTTTCAGCTTTATGTAAATCAAGAATTCTTGATCATAAATCCTGTGTAAGCCCTTTTTGGTGAGACATGGCTTACAAACATGTACTATTCTTGTGTAGAACAAATAGACATACTATCAGGTGGCACAGTGGCTTAGTGGGTAGCACTGTCGCCTTGCACCTCCAGCGTCCAGGTTAGATTCCCGCCTTGGGTCTTTGTGCATAGAGTTTGCATGTTCTCCCTTTACTTGGTGGGTTTTCTCTGGGTACACCGGTTTATTCCCACAGTCCAAAGACATGCAGATTTGGCTAATTGGCATCACCAAATTTTTGATAAATTAAAAATGATAGAACTCGAACCTATGCTTAAAATACAAAATCAAGATTAAATCATGAATTCTGCTAGAACATGGACAATAAGTGATGCACTGTGTAATATAATACTACACACCATGGCGAATGATATATTAAATTCAAGCTGTATGCCAGGATTATCTTTTAAAGTATTTTTAAACTAAGGTCATGACATAGTATCATACTATTGCACTTATTGTTATGTAATAAATATGCAGCAAAGATTCTATTAGCTGGTCTATCTTTGTGAAGTGTGAGTGCTCTGAGAGATTCGAGGCCACACACAAGTTGTAATAACAGACTCTGAATTTTACAAGTTTGCTCCTACTTTTGTACAGTCAGAGCATACATAATCAGTCCAAAGTGAGTGCAGCGAGAAAGGTTTCAGTACAGAATCTTTATGTCAGAACCAGAGTAATAAAAAAAAGGCACATTTCAGCACTGCCAGGAGTTCTTTTACTGATAACAGTGTTCAAGGTTTAAGAACACACAGAAAAAGCAGAAAAAAAATCAACATGACTCAGCATGCATTACTGTTTAAAAGATAGAGAGAGAGATATATAAAGATATATATATATATATATATATATATATATATATAGAGATAGAGAGAGAGAGAGAGAGAGAGAGAGAGAGATTATGGGAACAGTGACATTATTATTGATTCAAATCATATAACCTAACTTTTGCCTTTTTTGTTCTAACAGACACAGAAATATCATAGTAACTTCAGCTTTTGGACCCTGGACCGGTTAGATTGCAACACTATTCGCTGTGCATCTCATTATTGGCACAGACCAAACAAAATGATACTGAATAGAAATTAAATTAGAAAAACTAACCCTCTTTGTGGAGCTTATTAACTGGTCAATATAAGATTCTAATGGGACTCTAAATGAGTGCTTTATTGAAGTGCAATTGAAGGGTAAACCTGTTAGGCTTGTACATAAAAGACTTAGAGAGAGTCCAAGTATTTGCAGTAAAAAACAAATACAAAATGTGCTTTACGCAGAGTGCCTGATTAGAGTACTAAACATTTCGACATTTTCATATTATTTATTGATATGCCTCTTAAAAAAAGTTAAATACTTTACTTTCATATCAATACTGCATCAAATGGCTATAGAGACAGACATACAGTACCTAACACATTGAAGGCTGAAACACTCAGAATTAGTCAATTAAGCAAACAACTTAAATAAACATAACTTGCTGTTTTATTTAATTATTTAACAAATCTTATTTTGTCGCACTATTATGATAATCTGTCTCTGATTAAAATTCTGGCAGTCTCCTGAAATTCTTGAGTCTAAGTCTGGTAAAAAGTTGCCCCCTTTTTGTCTTGGAGTGTGCTCTGGTGTTCAGTCCTGGCAGGTTCTGGGACATTAGCGCCTTGATCAGATTGGGATCTAAGGAGTTTGGAGGCCATATTGGCAGCCTTGGACTGTGGTGGACTGGGTTTGGGGTATCTATTTTAAATAGTAAAAAGGCTGACAACTGGAATGTGAGCAGTCTCTTGGTTACTGATTGGAAAGGTGGAGCCCAGCACAGCTACACCCTTGACCAAGCTCCTTAACTTCATCTGCTAAATCTGCTTCAGGGGCACCATAAGTGACTTTTATTAGAATAAACTTAAACTGTGATTGTCAGTAGATTAAAAATTTATATTAATTGAATTCAAATAGATTTTCTTTTTGTTTATTATGTGTTACTTAAACATTGAAGGAAATCTTCATTTAAATCATTTACAGTAAGTACACTCAACTCATCCTGGATTACATTATCTTGCTTACATTTTTTTCGACTACTTTTCTATATCATCATTTGTTGTCCCTTTAAATTGTTGCTTTTGAAATTTAGCCTCCAAAGGCATTCATTTTTTCCTGTACCCCCTGCTCATGCTTCAGAGGCGTCTGTATGTCAGAAACAATCAGGCATACTACAGGGTGAAGGCATGGTGGCTTTGCAAGGCAGACAGCGCTGACCTTCTTCACCAGTGCCATCACTGAGTGAATGCCTCCATACAGTAGCAGCTGTGCCAAGAAGCTGTCTCTCCACTGTTGTCTGACAGCTCGTGTAGCCATGTTGAGCTCCTTCACACACTGTGCTTTTCTGCTCGACCTGTTCTGATTCCACCACAGGAAAAGGGCAAAAGTGGGAAAGACACACAATTGAAACAAAAGACAAGCTTAAATGGAGCACTGTAGGACACTTGAGTTTTCAGAGGTTTGAATATATTTAGTTGTGTTTTATTTAGCTGTAAGTGTAATAGAGTCTTTATAAATTAGTACAATTCAAATAATTTTTGGTATATAATTTAGCATTTATATATTGTTTCAATATATTCCATATATGTACACCAATTAAAACATTTAGTACTGTTTAATATCGTTAAATATTGATGCTTGGTCAAATTGTGTTCTGGGGAATTTGGAGGCCGAGTCAACATCCATGAACTCTTTGATAAGCTTCATAAGTGGCAAGAACAGTGGAGTGTTCTGATATCTTCCTGTTGTGAATGAACTTTTTTCAAAGTGATTTTTTATGGGATCAGAACAGACAGGCTAGCCTTTGGTCCCCACAGGCATAAAGTAACCTTGAGTGCCTATAATTCTGTTACCAGTTTATATAATTGATAATGGTGATAAATTCACCTGGCAGTGCTGTTAGTATAGTGGCTGAACAGTGTATGGTATTTTGTATACTATAGTACGACCTTAAATAGAACATTTTAAAAATCATGTTAAAACATAATTAAGAATTAACCGAATTAATAATGAAAATTTAACAGCATTAATTAAACACAGTATTTACAACTTCCTGTACAATTGAACATTTCCAGTGGACTTCTGTCCAGTTCTGCCCACTTCCCACTTCCACTGTATTTATGCATTTCCCTTTGCTAACAATAATTAAACATTTAAAATAAAATATATTATATATATATATATATATAAGTGACCAATGGTGATAGCACTTCACACATTTACTGTAGGTTTATGCAAGGTGCTTTGCTGTTGTTTGAAAATAACATAAATAATTCTGATAAAATTAACTTTTGGAAGGAGCTTTGATGGAGCACTTGACTCCTTTCCTGTAATTTCCTGCAAAATTCTACCAATGTCGTTAATGTTGGCTGTTCCCGTCAAGTGGTCGCCACAGCGGGCCTTTCGATTGGCACAACAACTTGGCGGCACAGGTTATTAATAACATTAATTCATATTAGTAATAACATAAATTAGTAATAATACTGAATAATACTTAATAATAATAATAATAATAATAATAATAATAATAATAATTCATGTCATATGTGTTGTCCATGCAGTACTTGGGCACACTGCATTATACTATACTATACCCACATACCCCCATATATTGACATACAAAAGCTATAAGACTTAGCAAAGTTGCAATTTTTTTTTAAAAGAACTGTCAACATAAACGATGACTATTGTCATAGATGGACTTATACGTACACACACACACACACACACACACACACACACACACACACACACACTTCTGCTTCCTATTTGCAGAAATCCTTTCATTTGATCCGTACACAACTGCAGTCAGCCATATTTTAAATTACCTGCTTTTCCACAGTACTTTGGTACTTTTAAGAGATTTGCTCAAGGTAGTGTATGAGAACATAGAAATGGCAGAGGACACCCTCATAAGTTAGGTCAGTGATCAGTATGATCTATTATCCTGTTCTGGATTCACATGCAGCGCACACAACTGGAGGGGCTTCATTAAAAGAGAGAAATAGGTTACAGTGGGATTCCAGGCCCAGTGGCACACCAAACCCTCCTTTTACTGACCTAGTCTCACAGCACAAAAATCTTCATGTGCAAAACGTGAAGACCCAAAGTATTTGATTCCTATACTGAATACTTGAATTTGGTATGCTGTTAACACTTTAAACCAGCCTGCTGAATGGTTCTTAAGCATGATGTGATTATTAATGACTTAACACCATGTTGTAAACTAAATCAATATAGATAAAACCTGTCAAAATCTACTAAATTACTAAACAAATTAATTGCATAGACTTGTCCATGACAATCATCTGACATGAGTTTACACTATAAAGATTCCTTTACTGTTTGTAGAATGTAAATTAAAAATGATCAGTTTTATATAAATGAACAGTAAATGCCATTAAAAGTGACATATATGGTCCAAGTACAGCATTTTACCATACATTCAAGACATAATATTATGTCTTATATTATTATTATATATTATAGAGTACTGTTAATACCATTTAATTGGTTTTAATACATTTTCTCTAACAACATGGAGCTAGCATAGTTCTAATATAGAAAAAAATATTGTTTCTATAGTAACGACGTACTTCAGGACTTATATAACAGACAGTCCATACAAACATATGCATATCGTTGTTATGCTTTAATATTTTCTTGAGGAAACATGTAACTTTACCTTTTTTGAGCACTGGAAACTCTTTCAGATGTTTAGTTTCTTGGCGATATGACAAGTTATATATGGTGTTTTTGTCTTTAAAACTCCATGAGGTAGCAGATAAGTAACAACTATAATAACATAAGTAATGTGTTCACACTCCATCATAAATTAGGTTCATGTGACTCCATGTCCTGTTGTATTTTAGTCCTTAGGTAAATATACAAAAGCAATACATTAATATTACTATATAATAACTTTTTTTTTCTTTTTTTTTTTTTTGACTTTATCCCCTAACTTATATCTTACTCATTCAAGACAAGTTAGGGATTTTACATTAACAAAAGGTTTAAGCTGGGACTTATTGTAATGAAAGCCTTGACCACAAAACCCTTCCATTGCTGAAACAATAACCAGTCATATTTCTTCATAGGGTTTGCCTGTGCTGCAAAGAAAAGATTAATTAGTTAGTTAGTGTTTTTACTGGCAGGCTGATATTGCAAGTCACTGTAGCAATTGGAACAAGCGTGCACCAGCTAGGACTATTTTCCTATTAACCTCCAAGTCTATAGTAAGCAATATTATTTACTGCTTTTCCTTTTTTTTTTTTTTTTTTTTAAATCCCATTTGTTTTAACAGAAGCACATTCAGCTAGTGTTTGTCTCCGTCTAGGCCAAACAAAGAAACAGCAAACTAATTTTTCATCCAAATGAGTTCAGGTTTGAATTTTGTGTATGGGGGGAGGGGGATGGGTGACTCTGACACAATAAAAACTAATAAGGGTAAATGACACCCGTGAATAACTGTAAGAATGGTGATAGTATGCGGCTCCCAAAACATGCCACCACTGAAAACACATTAGCGGTGTAATCAGCCTACACTGTTTCAGCTATTAAAAATGAATTAAGCTAAACAGAATTATGCAGCATTGTCATGCAAATTTGGCAGTACTTATTGTTCCTAGTCAAAACACATGTTTAATCTAATTGAAGTAATCTATGGCTTCTTGGTATGCTGTGTCTATGCTGAAAGAAAAGCAAATACAGTAAGAAGAGGCCAAAGAGTGTACGCTTCTCTTTTTGGTGATTATCATTCTTGTCTGGCATTTATGGTTGGGTTGAAAGGCGTAGATCATTCTTCAGAAGAGTTTAGACATGCTCTCTGGGGTTCTTTTGCCAATCAATACTCCAAATTTTGGCATGCTGGTAAAACATATAAAGTTAGAAATTGTACAGAGTTTCAAGTGTTTCAGAGGTTTTTCTAACATAAATATTTTTTTTCCTAAAAAACAAAACATCTTTTACATATTCAAATGTCCAAATGGTGTTGCTGTTTTTTAATTACATTTTTGGTCGGTTTTTGCCTGGTTTTCTTGAATTTAGTGATTTCCAATTCTTAACTCATCTGGTTACACCACTTGTTATTAACAACAGTTATCAACCAGGAAGAGTGCAATGCTGACACCTACAAACTCTTATGTGCATTAGGCCACTGACTGCTTCTTCTTTTTTGTGCATAGCTTGGGTACATCCTCAGAAATTAATCTGACATGCCCTTACATGGCCACAAGATGCAAAATGCATGTAAACAGATGGAACAGTGTAGTCAGCTAGCACATCAACAATGGCAGAAAATCTTAAGAAAAAGTTGTGGTGACCAAGTTTTCAATTATCCCCACCTTAGTTGGCGGCACATTGGAAACTAAGCTCATTGAGATTTCCATGTCTGTTGACTTCTGAATCCTTTGGTAACCTGGATGGTATATAGGCAAGTTTGTGAACAAATATCCTTCCGATGTTCTAGTTTGCATATGTGAATGTGTGGTTCCGCTTCCAGTTGCATGAGCTCACAGACACCTATTGGCCAGTGTTACTCTAATAAGTCTGGTAGTCTGAAAATGTCACCTCCCAATAAAAATAAATAAATAAACAGCACAGACAATATCCATTCTCTAGGCTCCTGTCAACAGATGGCTTTAATAATGGCTACGCATTATTAATAGTACTATAACTATATACTTTTATAATAGTAAATAAAAGTATCACTGCATAAATTAAGGGTTATTTTTACTACTTTCATAGCATTGCCTGGATATAATTCTGAACAATTCTCTCTCAAAGTTTTATGTAGTATTACATAAAGTCTGTACATTTTTGCAAATGCCTCCGTTCTTATACTGACAAAATAGATAGATGAAAAGATAAGCATGGCTGGATGGTGCTTGCAGGCATGGATGGATGGATGGATGGATGGATGGACATATAAATGGATGGATGGATGGATGGATGGATGGACATATAAATGGATGGATGGATGGACCGATAGTGGAAAAGCCAAGGTAAAAGTACAAGCAAAGAGGGTTGTCATATGCATCCATGGTAAAACATTAACAGGCTGATAACATGGGTTTGAGCCAATGTTAATGTTAAAGAAAGAAACAAAAAACAAAAAACAAAAAAAAATTCTGACTGCCCGGAGACATCAGTCTGCCTTGCTCCAACATTAACATCCAGTGCTCAAATATGTAGATTTAATTACATAATTTTACATGTATTCTATTTATTTACCAAACAGGTATTTTAGTCAGCAGTTTTATTTAGCAGAGCTTATATAGATTGACTTGATTTAAGACAATGAGGGTAACTATAATTTCTTATAGATGTTCCCTAGCAGTGCACTGCAAAACGTGTATTCAAGTAATTCGTATTTCTATTTTTAAGCCATTATATAGTTTTCCCGAGATCTTTAAGCCCCTAAAATGTGATTGCATTTTAGCAAGGTCTTACTGACATGGCTACGTATCTTGAGATACTGTATCAGTTACACATTCAGTCCAATTTGGGGGTGGTTCTTTTATTATTTTTACCTTTGTTAACAGCCAGCTGTCAAGATTTCAGAATGACAAAACATACAGTGTGCCTGGCATGAAGCCACTAAAGTGTATTTAGGGTATCACTATGTCATTATCTTACCATCCTAGATGCATAATTGGGAGTTTTCATTGCAATGTGTGTGGGTGGAGAACTGTATAGTGGATGTAGCAATGTACTTTTGTTTGAGCTAATGGAACATCTATTTCCTGGCTTGTGTTTTATCTGACTGACTGTTATTATTTGTAAATGTCAATGGTGACTTCTCTATGCATATGAAAAAAAGAGATTTCATGTCTCGCAAGGCTCTGTTATAGAGCTACGCTTTCAGCAACCATGTGCAACCTTGGGTTACAATTATTTATACATTTGGTATTGACTTTTAATGCTGTGTTAATGACGCATTGTTGTATGTTTTAGCCAAACTAGATAACAGATAAAGCGTCTTTTTAATAAAGTTGAGAAATGTGTCAAGGACGTTAATTACTGGATGTAGAGTAACTAAAAGTATGTCTTATTAAACACAGAGGAACTTCTACTAAACCTGAAGCAGTTAGGAGCAGTGATTCTGGATGCTCTTTTAGTTACAGCAGGGAAAAACCCTGACGTGATTATTGACTCTAGTCTCTAATTTTTATCTAGATACAGTAAAATTACATTGATGCCATTTTTATATCAGAAATATTTCCAAGCTAGGAAATATTTTTGTTACATAATTAAGTACATTTTTTTCAATTATTTTCTCTAGGTTAGACTATTGTAACTAGTATAACTAGGATATTCCAGTAAGTGGGGAAACCTGTTCCAGTCAGTTAAGTATGTAGTAGTCAGTTTTTACTATAACCAAAAGGTTGAACATATAAAAACATCTTATGGGCATACTACCTGGGTTCTATTTAAAATTCTGCTTTGATTACAAAATACTACCAATTATATATGATACAGCATCTGAGCAAACTTCTGGTCTATTATGAGCTTCCAAGTTTGCTTTGATGAAAGGATGCAGGTAATTTATCAGTAGACAGAATAATGAATACTACACCGGGGACATAGGTTTTCTCCACCACAAAGCACCCTAGCAGTAGAACATCTTTCTAATTAGTGTTTGGCACTCAAATACGATGTCAATTACTAACATCAGATTAAAAATGTATTTGTTTAGATTTTTAGTTTTTTATTATTTTTATTTTATTACATTTGTGCTCTTAGGAAATATGGTTCATCGGCATAGAGAATTTATGGTATGCTTTATGAGATGCATTTGAAGATGCCATGGCTGCTCTTACTTTCTGGACCTGTGTGATTCATACAGATATTTTTTCAACTTAGAGCTTCTGCACTTCTGACTCACCTTCTGCTGTGGACATCTGTTGTGGAAAGTCCCGCAAGGATACACTTAAGGTTTGAAATTCTTAAACGCAGTTTATGGCCAAGACTTCTCCTTGTTTCAGTGCATAGTCACAACTGGATAATGTACAGTAGATGTGTATGTTTAAGAACTACCACAGTAACTTGTATGTGTAAGAACTGCTTACAGAGTTCAGTGTTTGACATTATGTTATACTGGTTTGTAGGAAAGTGATTACCGTTACCAAGTATAATTTTCTTTTTAATGAATTTCTTCCTCGTGTCAACTAAATGGATTTTCTTCATGGACACTGTAATGAAATGGCTGGCTTATTAGGGGATACATTTACACCTAGATTTCTGCCTAGGTATATTGTCACATTGTCTATTGTTCAACGCAAACAAAATTTAATTGAATTTATGTACCAAGATTTTTACTCAGCCCTTGTTAGAAAGCTGTAGATGCAAATAAATAGAATAAATAAAAAATAAATTAATACAAGATGTTGGTTTACTTATATTACAAAAAAGGTAATTAAAATATCAGTGAAATATACTTAAAAAAAAAAAAAGAACAATGCAGGGCTTAATTCTTAAGTCTAGCTGTGTAACTTCTACAAATATCACATTACGCAGCAGTCTTGGTTCTTACATCCATCACCCTGGCTCTTCCACAGCTGCTATGTTAAAATGCATGCATTGAAAATAAATTGCTACTCGAGAAAATATTACCACACTTCAGATTATAGGCTGCATATTCAATTTAGAATATAAATTGCCTATTTATTGAGTGTTATCATAGCAGTTATACATATTCCTAAACCCACTTGATTAATTGCAACCCAAATATATTTGTAACGATCACTGTCCATTTCACATATGACACAAAAGGCTTGCTATTTATTCTTTTCTTTTGTGCATGCACTAAGAGTTTTGCAGGTACAGTACTTGCATGCTTAATGCAAGTTTATGTATTTTGTATTGCTAGCATTATCTGTCATGGTCATGATATAAGATTGCACTACAAATTTTGATTATAAGTTATATACCATGGAAACTGGTGACAGGATCATAGGCACCCAAGGTTCACCCATGCCTGCAGGGACCAAATTCTAGCCCGCCTGGTCCAATTCCACATAAAAGCTGATGCAGCACAAATCACTGAAAAAGCCAACGCCAGCCAAAAACAAAAAAATACTAGAATACCCAGTGCACCACAGCTCAGGACCTAGAGATCTCCAAACTTCCCGGATTCCAATCTGTTTGAACATCAATGGAATGCACCTGACCAACAATTCTGATCAACGAAGGTCCCACTCTACAGCCTAAAGCACACAAATGATACACTGCCAATGTCCTTGTACCAGACACTACAGCACAAATCCAGGAGTTTACTGGTGTCATGCTCTGAGGGGCCAGAGCTGGCCAGGTGACACAAGGGGTGACGTAATGTTAGGGATAATGTTTTGCATTATAATGTCATAGCTAATTTTTCGTAACGCAGGACAATCTGAAAGTAATTCTTAAAAATCGCATGAAAATTATTATTTATTTATTTTTCCCAGGCCACAGTTTTAAATAAGAAACCTGTTTTTAATCTGTCTTGCCTGGTAAATAAAAAATAAAATTCCAAAGGCCTTTAGTAGTATATTACTAAAAATATAAAACAATACACATTCTATTTGGAATTCCATTAGCTTATATGTTTCATTTATTGAAAGATGACCAGGGAAAACCATGTTTTTGTGGCTATTAATTTTCTATCACTACAGATTGCCAAGCGTGGACTCATCACATTAAATTGCATCCCTGAGTCCCTGAATGAGAGTTCCAAAATTAAACATTCTGTTTCAGATGGATAAAAAATTTGGACCGGCTTCATCATGTGCAGCCATGGAATAGAACAGACAAAAGGAAATGCTTTTAGAATAAATGAAATGGGAATACTAGCTTGAACATCTGTATGGATGCTTCCAGAAAAAAACCTGGATCTATGAGACACATAATTGTAATTTGAGTGTTTCCACTTAAAGCTTAGGCACTCATTAGAATGCACAGCATGCACCATTTGGCTCTCTGCATTGATCCTTTGACATTATCCAGATTGCTGTAAGTATGAAACGCAAGGATATCCTTTCTACTGACTCAGTCATCATATGCCAGTAAGACCCTGAAGCTCAATTTTCTATAGCGACATAACACTTTATGAATAAAAATATCTTAATATCATGAGGCATTTTGGATATTCTGCTAAAGACAAAAGATGAAACAGGTTTTTGTTTGTTTTGTTTGTTTGTTTTTTGCTTTGTTGTTTTTTTTTCTTTATAAGTTAATACCCTTAATTAAGTAAAATTAGAAAATTACATGTAAAATCAAAATACTTAGGCTATTTGTAAATAGCAAAATATTTAAACTATTATATGTGAATCTGCAAACTACAGTATGTGCACTAATTATCTAACAGTGAAATAGAAAAACAGATGTTGTTAATCTTTTTCTGTATCTTTTACACAGTTTAATTGTTTATGCTTCCATTTCAATCTTGCTTGGGAACCAGTACTATTTTAGTGGTGTTTCTAGATGCCAATCCAACTAGTGGCATCTAAACAAGAGCAGTTTATAGATAGAGTGAAAAATAATAGATGAAATGAACTTCAGATAATCTGCATCTACACCTGTCAATCAAACAATGGAGTATTCAAATTATAATGTTCAGCATACTAATTTCTGAACTACACCAGTAAGAGTATCTGAAGTGCAATTTTTTTAAAGGCAGTAAACACAGCCTACATAATTTCTATTTAAAGCCTTTGCCTTGGCTGATTCCATATCTTTGGTTTGATTACGTTTTACCAGTTAAATCTTTTCTTTTCTAAAGCAAAGTAAGGTCTAAGTAATTTTAAGCCAGGACTGTGTTTATAATATGCTGTGGTTTATCTCACCTAACATTCTGGCAGATTTTACTCTTTAGCTATTTAATTAATGAATCAATCAATCAATTAATCAATCAATCAATACTATTATTATTAACAATGAGCAGTACATTTTATAAAAACGTGAACATGCCCACTTTCTAATTTTTCAGGACAGAGATCAGTACAGTAAGTCTCCAACTTACAAATAAGTTTTGGGAGCTGTATTAAATTCCAAAATTAGGATTATTCACTATTGGGTCAGCCATTTACTATTAACATACAAGCTCCCTGACTGATTTATTGAAGCTTACAGTATGAGGCCGAATAATTTCTTTCACACTCCCACACTCACACACATACAGTACAATACCAGACTGGTGCACTGCAGTGTCTATTTATTTTTTTGTTGTTGTACAATACACATGAGCCTCCGTGATGTTTGCATTTATGAATGTTCATAGATACGTGGTCCGTTCATATCTGCGAAAACTCGTAATTCATGTCGGGGACTTACTGTATACAATTTTGCCCAAAAGCACAGCTTTTATTCAATTCACGATTTTTCATGATTTTTTTTCCCTCAAGACGCTTTTACTTATCCCACTCCATAAGTGCAATTGTTGCTACTGCCATTTGCAGAAGATGTGTGGACATAAGCGAAGACTATGGATGCAATTTTTAAGATGACATATATATATATATATATATATATTGTGGACATAAGCGAAGACTATGGATGCAATTTTTAAGATGACATATATATATATATATATTGTGGACATAAGCGAAGACTATGGATGCAATTTTTAAGGTGACATATATATATATATATTTTGCCTTTAGGCTACGATCTAGAAATAGCCACTGCACTAGAGAAGACAAGTAACAGGAACTCTGATAAATGAGCTGACAAATGTTGTTTGTGTAAGATCATGACAGCAGTGTGAGTGCCTTATAATCCGCAGTGGCGAACAGGGAAAAACAGAGGCATCTAGCTGGACTGAGAGGTTCGCTGCCTGATGCTCTCTTTTGTGTCCAGAGGGACGAGCAGCAGCCCGTGGGACATGCAATGCATTTTTATTTAGTTGGCACAGAGAGAAAGCACAGGCATCTGCTAGCACTTCCTCAGTTAATCACTCTCACTCACTCACTCATCGTCTATACCACTTTATCCTGTATTTAGGGGTGCAGAGACCTGGAGCACAAAGCAGGGTACACCCTGGACAGGATGCCAATCAATCGCAGGGCACACACACATACACACATACTCATTCACCCACTATGGGTAATTTTGGAACACCAGTTAGCCTAATCTACATGTCTTTGGACTGTGGAAGGAAACCGGAGTGCCCGGAGGAAACCCACCAAGCACGGGAAGAACATGCAAACTCCATGCACACAGAGACAGGAATCGAACCCAGACCCTGGAGGTGCAAGGCGCCAGTGCCACTACACCACCGTGCCTCATTTAATCAGTACAAATTTTTTTTTCATCAACACTTTCACAGCATTCCTGACCACAATGTAACAACATTTGGCTACCGTTATTTGTGTTTAGCATTTTTATTGAGCAAAGAAATAATGGTTTGCCTATTTGGTAAATTTGATTGTAAAACCATTATAAGATAATTACATTGTGCAATAAGAAACTTGGATTCCTTTAACAATGTACATTATGGACACAATGCCAAAAAGCCTTGTCTAATTTGTTTTAATTTTTAAAATTAACTAATAATCACTTACACCAAAAAAATTAAAAATTATATATATATATATATATATATATATATATATATATATATATATATATATATATATATATATATATATATATATATAATGTTTATTTAATTTTGTTTTGTTAATATAGAGATTAGCTAGCCATATTTATCAGGGGGATAATTTTTCCATGACTTAAACCTCTTATATGCAACATTGCTTGTTTTGTCTAAATGTTTAAGTCCAGGCTAAAAACCTACTTATTTAGCCAAGCATTTTTATAAATAGATTTGCCTTAGGCAAAGGAGCAGATCTGGGGGACTCATGGGCGTACAGTATTATGGTGAACTGGTATGTTTGGATGCTGTCTTCCTCACTCTCATTGATCACTCAGGTTTGCTGACGGTGAGGTGATTGTTTGCTTTACATCTCAGGAAGCCCTCATGTCATGTCTTCTGGCTCTCCCTTTTAGTTATGCTGTCCTGCTGGAGTCTCTGCTTGCACCATACAGTTAATATACATTCACATTATACATTGTGTGACTGTGACCATACCTAACTGCCATCTCTCCTCTTCTTCTCTTTCTCCCCCTCTTTCTCTTTCTTCTATCCTCCTGTCTCCCCCTTTCACTCTTTCTCTCTCTCTGTCGAGCTACACATGTCGTTCCTGAGCTGCCAGTGATCCAGACTCCCTCTGCCCTCCGGACCTGTCTGACTCATCTTGGTGTCCCGCTTCTGTTTTGAGATCTCGTCACATGGATGCCCCGTGTGTCCCTCTGGGATGCGTCTGGTGTCTGGGGATGTATCTCTCTACCTATAAGATGGTTCTGGTCTGACTGGTGTTGGCAACTGTTTCTCTGGGGACTTGACAGTTCGATAGTTCAGGACTGGAACTTCCTATAAGTCTACCTGGGTCTTCAATAACTACCTGGACTCCATATTAACATCAATTAACATCAGCTATTATAGCTGAACTGCCTCCCACCCTACACACTGTATAAATGCAGATCATTTACTGCTTTCTGTTTCACCCAAATGAGGATGGGTTTCCTGTTGAGTCTGGTTGCTCTTAAGGTCTCTTCCTATTAACATCTCAGGGAGTTTTTCCTTGCCACTGTTGCCCTCGGCTTGCTCACCAGGGACAAACTGACCATTTTGATTCATATAAATTCACATTTCATACAAACTTAAATAATTCTTTTGATTGTGTAAAGCTGCTTTGCGGCAATGAAAATTGCTAAAAGCGTTATACAAATAAAATTGAATTAAATGGAATTTAATTAAATGCAGCATATGTACCTGCAAAAAATAAATCTCTTTATACCATCTATAACCAGTGATTCAGCAGCAATTGAAAATTAGCATGGATTAAGAAGTGATTAGCAGCGATTAGCATAAATTTAGCAGCAATAAGCAGCATTTAATTTACTACTTTTTACAATATATGTGTTAAGTTGCATAGTCACCATGCAATGGTGTGTTTATTCATTGATTTATTGTTGATTATGGTTTTACTTTTGTTATCATGCTGATAAGTAAGTAAGAAAAGTATTTTTAGTTTGTTTGTTTAAAACAGGAGGTTAGTGGGTTTGTAGACCTACTAAAAGTTCACTTGACACTTAAGCTAGTGTTATTGCTTTTCTCTTCCACTGACAGCTTGATTTATTATTTTTTATTTTTTAGGTGAAATAAACTCAAATTTGGTTATGGCTACACAGTATGTGGGTGATCGGCACCCCAATGTGACAAAGCCCATGCATGTAAAGAAATTTAGCACTGCAGGATGCATTCACACCATCTGGCTCAGCAGGAACAGGACGTCCAGCACCTCACTCAGTTATTCTTATATCAACTGTCACTACTGAGCCAATGATAATACAGAACCATACAGTACACAGTAGAACGATGTTCCATACACACTGTCGGCATAGATGTATCAGTTTATAGCCTATAAGGCATAACATATGGAGTGTTTGACAGCAGAATGCAATAAAACTGTTTTCTGTCATTTACTTTCTTTGGAAAAATATTTTTCTATGACAAGCATAATAAAATGTTTATACTAAAATGGTTCATTCGAAAAATGCTACATAACCTTCTTTTATAAGGTTTAAACTTATATTTAATATTATAAAATAATTAAGATATTTTAGCCTAACCCCGACACATAGTGGCTGAATTTTAGAGCAATAGCAAGCGTCTCGTGAGAAGCCGAACATATTGCTCCTCTCTGTCATGTGATTGGTGAAACGAAACTTCCTGCAATGCAAAACAGAAGGTGCTGTGAGTAAACTAAATGCATTTAATGGATTTTTGGAGAATGCTAAAGCCAAAAACCATCCTAGCAGGCACCCTAGCAGTAATTGCTTAGTTATATATTTAAACTTAACCAACATTTTTATTGATATTAAATTGCATGCTTAAATTACCACAAACAGAACTTCGACAAAAGCAGACTTCTCCAAAATTGTCGGAGGTGGAGTTTTATCCTTTTGCAAAATCACACAAAAATTTTAAATTAAATCATCCATAAAATATTCTCTATCAGTTTGCAATACTTTTCAATATTATTTAATAAATTTTTCTCCACTTTTGGGAAGTTGCTGTTAGGGCTTTGGACTGTTTGTATTTAAAAAAGTCTGTAATCTGAGCATTTAAAAAATATATAAATTCTGAGTTTAGAATTAAGTCCTGATTTAGCTCAGTTTGACATAAATTTTCTGTGTTTACATGGCATGTTTTTCCTGAAGATTGTAGGTTATTAAAAGGGATGAAAGGTATGGCTATGTTCGCTTTGATTCTGCAGAGGCAGCAGATTTGGCAATAGAAAGGTTCAATGGCAAACTGCTGAACAGCTGTATAGAGTAAGCCATGTGTAAAGTATGATATTGTACCAGCCAATACAAAGCTGAATGACATCTTCAAAAAGTCAGGGAAGGATCCTAAATAGAGAATGTTATGAGGTTTATACATTCACATAAATATAATGAATTGTACAGTTGATCCTGTAAAAAACACTGTGAACAAATTGTTACAACATATTTTAGAGTTCAGACTTAGCCTTAAAATTGCTTGTGTGTGTGTGTGTGTGTGTGTGTGTGTGTGTGTGTGTGTGTGTGTGTTTTCAGGGTTTGTATCGAGGTTTAGGCTTTGTAAGATTTGAGAGGCATGAGGAGGTACAGAGGGTAATTGTACACTGCAGTCAAGTGTACTAATGTATAACCATGTGGGAGGTTTCCTTACACCAGAAAAACGTATGGCTGCTGTGGCTGAGATGAATGAAAAGGAGCTAAACAGCAAGGAGGTGTATGTGGTTCGAGCACAGACTAAAGTAAAGAGACAGACCGAACTCAATCACAAGTTTTAGCAGGTAAACACACACACACACACACACACACACACACACAAAAGAAAAAATGCATAGAAATTCTGAGTCTGTTGTAGGAGTCAGAACCTCTACTGTATGTGAAGAAACTTGCACTTTTTCCCTTCTCTTGATGGCTGTGTCACAAACTGCATACTAAATATACTGTATAGGTATCTACTTTAGGTAAGATCTCTGACTCTTCCATATGGCTGTGTTACTGTATTACATAGGGAGTAGGTAAGAAGTCTGGCATCTACCCATATTCTTTGTGCTATACAGTACATGTGGAATAGCTGGACATGGTTTAAGACTCAGGCACAGAAAGGACTTTTCTGACTTTAATAGTTGTACATTCAAGTCAACTAGCAGTTTTAGCTGAGCTGTTTTTATTACAATTTAACTTGCATGGCTAGATATGGTTTAGGATGGTTTGGTGCTTTATTTCTTTAAGCAAATGTCCAGAATGCCATGTACTGTATGACTTAACAGTGCAGAAATACAGTACAAATACAAATGCACCAACATCTGCGCAATTGGTAGACTCAATGCCAGCTGTAGAAAAATATTCAGCTGTAGAAAGTGTCCCAGATTTAAACTCTGTTCCATCAGTACAAAGTGTCTAGATAGTGTCTGAGCTGTAGATAGTGTAGGCACTTTTCCAGCTATAGAGAGTGTCCCAGCAGTAGACACTGATCCAGCTATAGATAGTGTCCCAGCTGTAGATAGTGTAGGCACTTTTCCAGCTATAGTGAGTGTCCCAGCAGTAGACACTGATCCAGCTATAGATAGTGTCCCAGCTGCAGACACTTTGCCAGCTACAGATAGGTTCCTAGTAATGAATACTTTTCCAGCTGTAAATAGTGCCTAAGCTGTAGACACTGTTTTAGCTATACATAGTGTCCTACTGTAGCTGTAAGCACTTTCCAGCTATGAGACTGACCCAGATGTTGCCCCCCTTTAGCTACAGATAGTGCCCTAGCTCTAGATACTTTTACACCCAGATGTAGACACTGTTCCAGCTACAGTACAGTATATAGAGTGTCCCAGATGTAGATACTGATCCAGCTATAGAGTGTGTCCTAGCCTTAAACACTGTTCCAGGTGTAGATCAGTTCACCCTCACATACACACAAACCTAGACATACTGTAGGTTCTGCAGGGCTCTTGTACTCTCCTGCTTTGTGGGCTAACATTTTAATCTACTTGTTTTTTACTTTTCTTTTGCTGTTTAAAAAAATGCTACCTTTTGCAGGCAGAAAATTTCCAAAGTCACTTGCTTTCACATCCTCTGGCTTTTGGCATTTGACAGGAGTGTGTAGATAGAGTCTGGTGCCTGAGCAATGCCCATGTTACATGATTGGATGGCCAGGACCATAAACTTTATACTCTCTTTCCCTGCAAATGATTATATGTTGCCAATGGTAGAGAAAACCCACCCAACACTCTCTCTCTCTCTTTTACACACACACACACACACACACACACACACACACACACACACACACACACACACGTGCGCGCAAGAATACACACAATTATTATTTACTATTATTATTAATATTACTTATAATAATAATTATTATTATTAATAATATTTTAATTATTTTTGTGTAATGTACATTCAATCAATATACCAATATACAGTAATATACCCACACAAATTGCTCTGTAGTTCTTTTTCAGAAAAGAAGAAATGAAAGGTAAATAGGCAAAGTAGTCTATTATCTTTTAGCTGGTGGAAAATGCATTGTATTTATTTGTTTATTTTTTAAATAACTAGAAGTCATTTTTACCAAATAAAGCATTGGCATAAAAGCATAACGTACACACACTTGTTTGTGTATTCGGTAAAACTTCGGATTACGAGTAACACGGTTTGCAAGTGTTTCGCAGGAAAAGCAAAGATTTTTAATAAATTTTGACTTGGAAAACGAGCATTGTCTTGGTTTACGAGCACATAGTATCATGTATCACGCATGCGCTTCTTGACTTGACGGTTTTTCTCTCTTTTGCGCTGCAGGTAATGGTCTCCCCTGCTGGGTCTTAGTGCTCGTCTCTTACTGGTATAATAAACATCCGTGTGTATGTGTTTTTCTTTCTCTTGCGCTGCGAGTGTGTGTTATGTGTATGTGCGCGCGCCTGTAATTTGACACCGCGCCAGTTTACACACTGTCTCTCTCTCTCTCTCTCTCTCCCCTTTAGTGTGTGTCAGTGTTTGAATGTGTGTGTTACACACACACACACACACACACACACACACACGCACACACACACTCAGGTTAATTTGTTTTATTTTTACTTTATATTTTGTGTTAATTATTTTTACGTATTCATTTTTTTGGGCTGTGGAATTAATAATTTTCATTTATTTATTTTGGGAAAATTCGCTTCCGGAGAGAATTATGCTCGTAATCCAAAGTTCCACTGTACTGTTTGTAAGGGCCATATTTCATTCCTTTGTTGTTATGTTTATCTTATTTCAGTTTATTAGTTAAGCATTAAGCATTAAGTATCATACTCATAATTTGTATTGTGACATAATTTCATGGGTTGTTCTGTAACATCATCCCACAGTTATGCAGTTCCATGTCTATCACGCACGTTAGTTGTAGTTGTTGTTAAGACACAGAAGGATACAGAAAGATGTGGAGCACACAAGCTTTTGACCGTGAGACAGTAAGCTAAAAGGAATACAGTAAAATAAGTTGTTGTAACTGTAATCTATCGAAGCTACAGAACACAGCAAGCAACTTGTCGTGACTACAGTGGATTTATGCAAGAAACTGTAACAACCGTTGTTTTTGATGTTGAAAATAAACAAGAGACAAAGAAATCAACGAAACGTCTGATGTCGTCAGTGACACTGTGTAACTAAAGACACGCGCCAGAACTTGTGAATAACATGCATGTACACTGTTGTCATGGTATACGCTGATGGGTGTGCGCCTAAATATATTATCACTCATCGCTCATTTCATAGGCTTCCTAGGTAGGTATACAAATAGGCTCCCCCTTCTGCAGGTATGCAAAGGGACGGGACGTCATCATCGGAGCTGTTTCTGAACATGTCCCAGTCTGCGTCATCGAGTGCGTCCTGTAACGTGGCCACCGATTGGTCCGTCCAGCGCGCGACCTCCCTCTGAACCGGAACTTTCTGTTTCAGCCTTTGTTTGTATTTTGGGATGAGGAAGATGGCGGCGTGGTCGGATTTACCAAACAATGGGCGAGATTGTGCCTTGTAGCCGTCCTTGACTGTAGTGTAACAGTGGTCCAGTGTCCTTTCGCCCCTGGTGGGGCAGGTGATGTGCTGATAAAAGTTTGGCGCTGCGCGTTTTGACAGCATCCCGGTGTTGTGTTTGGTGCTGTGTGAGTGCCTCATGCAGCTCGCATAAGGCAGTGTCCGTGTCCGCTTGTGGTGGAATATAAACAACACTGATTATGAACGATGTGAACTCCCGAGGTAGATAAAAAGGACGACACATGATGGACAGTAGTTCCAGGTTTGGTGTGCAGGAGCGTGTGAGAGGAACAACGCTCGCGCTGTTGCACCAGCTGCTGTTTACCATTAAACACACGCCGCCTCCCCTTGACTTCCCCGAGTCCCGTGTCCTGTCCATGTGGTGAACCGAGAAGAACTTGGCCGGCTGGATGGCGTGGTCCGGCACCGCTGGGTTCAGCCATGTCTCGGTGAAGCAGAGGAGATTGCAGTCCCGTATGTCTCTCTGGAACTTCATCCTGGCCCTGAGGTCATCGAGCTTGTTTTCCAGTGACCGGACATTGGCGAGCAGGATGCTAGGCAGAGGTGTGCGGTGTGCATGGGCTCTCCTGACGCCTGTTCCTGACGCCGGCTCGTTTTCCTCGAGGCCGCCGCTTTGCGTTGCGTCCTTTGTTTTCCCTCAGGATCTCACTCGGCCAGCTCGGATCCGGAGGTAAAAACGTTGAATTGTGAGTACATTATATACCAATAGAAACAAGAGTGTCTCTATCATAACTAATGTACTCCATGGTGGTAATTTTGCCGATTTTAAAACACTGGAAACTATCTTAAAAAACAAAAACAGAGAAAAGGTGGTCGGAGCAGTCGTGACGGCAGCCAACCTCACCGGCGCCATCTTGGATGCCTGCGCAAGCTTCTGTTACACCTTTACTCCTGCGCCATTCGCAGCCCCACAGCCAAAGAGGAAGCGAGGGCGACTGCGTTAAGGCTCCCAATCCCAGCCGGGAAAGCTGCCAAACCAACGGATGTCAGCGAGGACATCCGCCTAAGGCGGTGCCCAGAGAGATCTGGGGGGAGCCAGGCTGGCCATCGACAGCGGCAGAAGAACCATTGAGGAAGTGTGCAGGAGGGCTGCCTCTGTGTGCTCCATTCTGCCACTCCGCCCACCGCCACCTTTCGCCAACTGTGTGCCTGCATGCCAGCAAGGCACTTGCACGTGCACATTTATTCCTTTTCTTTCTATTCGTCCTTCCTCTTTTAACCCTTTCCTTCCCCATTTTCCTAAATAAATTACCCTTAATTCCCGTAAGACCTCCTCGCGTTATAAAACAGAGGGGGGAGTGTAGCTCGAGGTCTGTTGGGCTAACTGGACTTTACTACGCGGTGTGAGTGTTACGCGCACGCAGAACTGGAAAGAGCGGCAAGCAAGCTGGGCAATGAAACGAGCCCCAGGGACTTCAAAGAGGTGAGTATGCCTTTGAACTCCACATCGTGGACAGCTGCGAGCTCACTGCCGGAGCATAATGGAGCTGGATTATGGTGACCCTGTCGCCGAAGAGGAAAAGGCCCGAGTAGGCTTATGTCATGGCCCCTGTTCCCAGTTGGGTAAAGCAGCCCAACTGCACAGGCTCCCAGAGAGCCTGAGGCCGCACCCAGAGAGCTGGGAGTGGCCAGGCTGGCCATCGACAGTGGGTGAAGAACTGTTGAGGGAGCGAAACCCGTGCAAAAAAGGGTCGAACACGTAACAAATGCGTATATAGTATGTCTGCATGTGTAAAGAACAGCAAGCTGACAAAATCTTTATATATATTACTTAGTTTTGATGCCTTACATCTTCAGGGTCCCGAGTTCAATTCTGCACTTAATTTACTGTCTGTGCTGAGATGAACTGTGCTGAGCCTGCTCTGCCAATGTCCATATGGGCTTCTTCAAAGTTCTATTTGTACACCACTATAACGTGACTTAAATGTAAAATTTTATGCTTGCTTACTTTGCACTAAAACGTTGATACACATTTAAAAAATTTAATTTAAAAAAAGTACCTCACAGACTATGGAGATAAGTGTTTCTGTAAGACTCTACTAATATTTTCTACGTGACATACAATATATTAATTAAATTTAACTACTCTTCAATTGCATATTGATGTATCATTTAAGAATGCATGGAATTGAGTGTCACACATAATAATCACCATGCTTTGTCATTGTATTGAGTACATGGACAAATAACTGAGCTGGCTTTCCTATTACATGTGCAATAACAGCATGCATGACTTCTCATTTACATTGAATTAACAGCAGGTCAGTGTAATATGCAGTAGTGAGAGGGAGGACATAAGTGCATGTACCGAGCCAAGAGTGTTTATTGTGGCTAATTAAAGAATAGTCATCAAAGTATGTATTGTGAGCCTGGCAAACAACAACAAAATAATAATAAAATAATAATAAAAAACGGAGGATACTTTGTTATTTAAAACAGTGAACCACAAATTAGGGTCATGACAAGTAGGTAATAGATTTACTGTAGAAAAAGAAAATATGGCTCAGAACCTAAACAAAACTACTAAATGATGACACCTTGGAACTACTGTAGAGGAACTAAACAAAGACACAACAGGGTATAAAAAGACAAACTAATCAAGGGTAGAGCACAGAACAGGTAATTGCAATCAGAAAAATCACAGGACAGAGGCAAAGACAAGTCTTAATATTGAAGCAAAATGCACAAGTTTAGACAAGTACATGCAACAAACAAAACCATTCACTTTTAATGAAATTAATTAAATCACGAAAACTGCATCTGAAGCACTTTAAACCATGCCGGTTGCATGAGATCTAGATTATTAATTCATCACAGTCAAGTATTTCTCTTAATAGACAAACAACTTATCATCTGGCAAATGCATTTAGCATTTAGGCAAATCCAATTTTACCAGTCCTCAATTCTCTGACTATCTCATGGATAGTTCCCACTTGTGTGTCTTAACATGGCTGTTCAAAAAGGTTACAGTCAGTCTGCTGGTTTATAATTAACGAATCAATCATGAATAGGATTAAGTAAATCCTAGCCTCTGTAGGTTGGTGCTTGCTATTTAAATCACACACACATGGTATGCAAGAGGGATTACGTATTTGCCCAGTCAAAGCTATTTAAAGCAGCACATCCACTATATGTTCATAGACGTGTGTGTGTGCACGAGTGCATAAGACATTTTTTTTTCCTGTGGTACTTTGATCTCTGCGGGTATTTACCAGCACAGCAAGAAGTCATTCAGAGCAATAAATGAAATAAAGAGCATGATCATCACACTCTTCCTAGGGTTTGACTTCAATTAGAATTATTTACACAGAGAGCAGCCGAAACCCATCAAAGCCATCCGTGTTAAAGTGCTAGTAAAGTGCAGCACTGGGTGTTCATAAAAGATGAGGAAACTCTCTGCAATGTCAGACCTTTATTTTGTTCTCAGTTTCCACGGGCACCCAAGCAATCAGACCCAAAATGCTCACTGCCTTATTTTTGCTAAACGCCCCACTTTCATCTGTTTTGTCAGCTATCACATTTAAACAGTTCAACTCAGAGTTTGCGCTTTTTATTGTAGTTCTATATAATCCAAAATCCCATGATCAAAGACTCATCTCATTTAGCACTGATGTAGATAATTTTCACGGCTCTGAAAAGCCATGAGATTTCAAGTTGGCCATCAGCAGAAATGAATAGAGGGAATAATTTAGCATATATATGATGTTATATGGAGTGCTAAAATGTAATAAATTTCAAAGCTTAACAATGAAACTATTAGAGTTTAGCAAAGCATCATATCACTAGGCCTTATCAATCGAATAACAAGTACGATGTGGTGCAAATAACTGTACACACCCACACAAACACACAAATACACTCACTCTTAAGGCAGATTATTTCAAATTTTAAGTATAACAAATATGGTGTGCGTTTCTGCTGTAGTCAATAACAGTAAACTTACAGTTCTGTCACCTGTGCTTTTGTGTAAAGATGTACTTAGTTTAGTTTTATTTTCATGAAATATACCATTGCTCTGTGATAGCTTGGCACCCCATCCAGGATGTACCCTTCCTTGTGCCCTAAGTATCCTGGAACAGGTTCCAAGGCCCCTGCGACCCTGTATATAGCATAAAGCGGTATAGACGAGAGTGAGTGAGTATAATTTATATATGAATGTTTTGTTTTAATTATTTTAATACCTAAATGTTTATTAATCTAAAACAAATTAAATAGGATTTTTTGTTTATGAACACAGAAGAAATTCTTAATTGTCAGAATCTTTCGCCATGTTGTGACAATTTTTATTTGGCAACGTTATGGACATTGAAACAGTATTGATATTAGGTTGTTGACACTGCACCATTTTGGCTTTCAGAATGGTTGGATGAGGTTAAATTAATTTTTGATATGACTTTAAAATAGTATTTAAATAGCATTTTTTCATCGATTTATTAAAACTTATTTTTGAAGTTCTCACATTGCTGATGTTGGTGACTTGTTTTTCCCATTCTGCATTTAAGCCAAAGTTCTTACCAGGAAACAAATTCCAGTCTCTATTAGCGAGTGTGCTGAATGCTAACCACTGGTTAAGGGCATGGTTGGCCCTAGCATTGGAAGTATAAGCATGTCACTTGATGAAAAGAATTGAATAGCTTTTGAATTAGATTATCTGAAATCAGACATTATGCATTTTGGGTATTGTATAAACATGACATTACAGTTAAGTACTATAGACACTTACAAGGCTATATGGCATAGTGGAGTGTAACTGCAATGTACTATTGCAACATGTCTAAATTCTGAGGAATTTCATTCATTCCTTTACCTTTGTGCTGTTTAATATCCTTTTGGCTTATGTTTAAATCAATATTTTATTCTCCTTTTGCTAAAGCTATCACAAGTACTGGTTTTGTTTCATTTGGGAGAAATTAGATAGATAGATAGGTTATTGATCCCAAAGGAAATTGCAAATGCACTTCATGGTAATATTTTTGAAAGATAAATAAATGCTACAACCCTCAAGAGATGCACCAGAGCTTTATGTACAACAGACATAAGATTTGCACACTGTGTGTGTGTGTGTGTGTGTGTGTGTGTGTGTGTTTGTGCGTGTGTGTTGTGTTCCCTCATCAGGAATTCTGAACTCTTTCAGAAACACAAGGGACCATGAATGTATAAGCAGTCGAACATGGTGCAAATGGGCAAAGTGGCATCAATGCTATAAAAAGAGGCATCACTGCTCTAAAATATTTACCCAATGCCATTTTATCAAACTTTAATTTCAAAAACATTGTTGTGCTAATGTGTATACGAGAGATGCAATAAGAACTCAAACACCCACTCTTTACAAATCATGAAAGAAACTAAGATATTTTTTTCTATTTTGATGTTTAATTTGGACAACATCTACAGCTCTCGCACTGTATTTGCATGAGTCTATGTTTTGTGTAGCTGTCACATGATTAGCTAAATAAGTTGAATAATTGCATGCATGGGCAGTTGTACAGGTGTTCCTATTAGTGTTTAATGAGTTTATATAAAGTGAACATTGATGCATATGGAATGAACATTTAGATGCTGAACATCTCTCTTGACAAACAATTTATACAGTCTGTAATGAATAATTGATGTACAACTTAAACCTTAAAGTATTTAGCCTCTTGTAAACTACAGACAGATTTAAATTTATAATATTGATAGATGTCAGTATTGATAGATTGCTAGTATTAAGAGATTATTATCTTTATTTACTCACTGACACATGGCATAACTCCAAAACAGCAATAATTCTATCACATCAGGGACATAAATGATCTCATTAACACACATTGTAAGTCATGGCCACAACATAGTATCTTGTGGCCATGCATTAAACTATTTTGTTCCCACATCATAATACGTTGTAGCCACAGAACATTTTTTTTCCTCCAAAGGCCCATCTATGGGCTCAAAAATGATGGGCTATATAAAATCAAAAAGCAAGTTTCATATAACTTTAAAACTGATGAGAATTCACATGGGACATTGTACAGTATGTAATGTTACAGACTAAAAGAGTGGTTTGAATACCATTACAGTATAATGTGAATAATATTATACTATGAAGCATAGTTTCTTGACCAACATTAGTGACTAAAGCAAAGGGCAAAAGGTTTCCTAAATGTCATTAGGGTTCTCTGATGAAATGCTCTCTATTAGGGTTTGAAACACATAGCACTCTGTGTGAGGTGAAAATAGCAGTTTAAAAGCCGTACTGAAGTAAATTGACTAACAGGAAATACAAATTCAATAATGAAGAGATAAATATCTTAATGCCTTAAAGAAGACTTGTGTCAGAACAAGTAAACAGCATAGAGGACTTTAATGGAGCTGGTATTCCATTAGCCTCCTAATCGGTTTTATCCTAATGAAAAAGGCTGCTGGGTACAGAATTAACTTTTGTGTAACAAGTATGAAATTGAACTGTATTCCATATTTTATGTTGTCAGCTGTGAATCCTATACCATTTATTATGTTGTCAGTATCACAAATATCCTGTTGAATTCCTTTATTAGATATAAGGAAATTCATGTACAACGTTTCTCAACAACAAAAACGTTCTTTGTAAAATGGTAAGCAACCACCCAACAGCTTTAGGGTGCTTTGGCATAGATTATAATTTTACACTCTATCTCTGGAATTATACTGGAGCAACCTCTTTTTTTTCTTCCTTACAAAAGCTAAACAGTTGTTTGGTGTTGATGATGAATTGTTTGATGGTGAAGAGTGCTGTCTAAAACATTAGTGCAAAATTTTTCATTGGTGTTTAATTCAGACAGAATTGAGATCAGGAGACAAAGCAGCACCTCCTCTTGGAACGCGCCACACTAAGTGCCTTTGTGAAGGCACTTAGGGCCACTTTTCATCACCCGCATACGGTGAGCGGTGTGAGGTAACAGCACCATGCAGGACAGACGAGCTCTACAGAGGGTGGTGCGATCAGCTGAGCGCATCATCCGCACCGAGCTCCCTGACCTGCACTCGATCTACAGCAAGCGGTGCTGGACCAAGGCCAGGAAGATCGTGAAGGACCTTAGCCACCCCAACAATGGACTGTTCTCTCTGTTGCGGTCTGGGAAGCGATTCCGCTCCCTGAAGGCCAACCCAGAGAGACTGAGGAGGAGCTTTTTCCCGCAGGCGATAAGGTCTCTTAATCACATCACCATACAGGAGTAATATCTTTTTAAACATTGACATTGACTGGAGAATCATGGACACATTCATGCACTACATATATATCTGACCATTGCACATGACACTTTCTTAAGTCACTTTTCATGCATATTTGCACAGCCACTGCCACTTTAAAATTTTTATAAATCCTTTTTTTATTCCTATATTTCTATAATTTGTACAGTTTATTTTACTAGTTAAATTTATTTTCTTTCGTATTTCTTTTATTAATATTTATTCCTTAAATTTAGTTTTTTAGGTCACTGGCGGTCGTACAAGCATTTCACTGCATATCGTACTGTGTATGATTGTGTATGTGACAAATAAAATTTGAATTTGAGGTCCCCCTCCTTTCCATTCGTCAAGAGGGGCGATTAGTTGCAGACTACACAGTCGCGTTTCGTACCTGGGCCACAAGGTTCGGGGTGAATAACGCAGCCCTTATGGCTGAGTATGTTCAAGGGCTCTCCGAGCGACTAAAACATGAGCTAGCCATATGTGATCCTCCAAAGGATCTGGATCCGGGTGGGTAATCGCCTTCGTGAGCGTCTCGTTGGACGTTTAGGCGGGGAACATCTCCTCCACGGAACAAAAGCCGCTCAGAGCGCCTAGCTGATCACTCCCCCGGCTATAGCCCATGGAGACAGAGCCTAAGGCTTCATATGCATTTTATGATTTAAAGCTTAAAGAAGGCATAGAGCTGGAAGACATGGGAGAGCCTATGCAGATAGGCATTGCCAGGCTTGTCTCTCAAGCAGGCTTGTCTTCCACGGGGGCCCCAAAGGGCAAGCGACACCTGTGGTGTGGCAAGCCACAAATAGGGTCACCCCAGGGATGGGAGTCAGTTTTGACCCAAAACTCAAGACCCCATCATGCAGGGCTCTTCCTACCAGCTACGCTATCAGGCATTGGGACCAGGAGGGGACAGCCTGAACGGAGACGCTAATCGATTCAGGGGCCACAGGAAACTTTTTGGATGGGAGGCTAGCTGTAGCACTGGGCATTCCAGTAAGCCCGCTTTGTTGGTGTCTCTGGCCGGCCAGCCAATTAAGTTGGGGTGTGTGACGCAGAGGGTGGTTTAAGGTATACTACGACTCGGACGTTACCGAGCGAATCTCGTTTCTGGTATCACAAACTAGTGCTCGGGTTCCCCTGGCTACATCATCACAACCCTCGCATCGACCTGTTCCATTCTGAACTGGAGATGTCAGTGCACCCTATACTTTGCATTATTCAGAACGGGCAGATTCGCAGGCTGCAGTACTTTATGAGTATATAGTACTACCAGTAAGGTATTAGGGTCAAAGAACAAACAAACAAAGGTGGAAAGAAAAAAAAGGAAGAAAGAAAGAAAGAAAGAAAAGGAATAGACAGACAGAGCGCGCTCAGGAGAGGGAGAGAGGCAAAGACTCAGCCTCTGTCTCCTCAAAATGCTGGCATAAGAGGGAGAGAAAGAGAGAGCGACATGTCTCAGTTTAGCATGCGCTCTTAGTTTAAGTGCAAAACACAAATAGAGAGGATATAGTTTTTATTGGTGGAGCTCTGTTAATTTTGTGTTTTCAGTTTTCTTTTATTCCCTTTTACGTTTCTAATTAATAATCCCACGCTATCTTCAAACGGAAAGGTCTTACCGTGGATATCACAAGCACTCTCACATACTCCTATTTTATTGACCCCCTCTAAAGCCCTGCGTTAGGGCTCTTATAAACATTATTACATATTGTAGTGCGTCTCTCCATATTGCACCACATAACACATTATGCTTTGTCATTTATTCTCATTAAACAATTAAATCAATCCTCAGGGTTTGGGTGCAGTTTCATTCTTTTGATTCCTTAACCATATGTATATGCTATGATCACTGTTGCGAGACAGGCAGTATTTAAACATCAATCCACATTAGTAGTTCAAAAGTTGCCCAGCACTGCTGGGGGAATTCTGTGTGTAAAGCGCTTTAAGCATCACTGTAATTTACACCAAGTTTTCAAAGGCAGACAAAATACTGCACAAAAAAGACAAACTCTTATATCTGAGTGGAATTTTAATTTTACCACAATTTATATTTATGCTTGTTATGCCATCCCCCCTTAAATCAAATGTACTAAACTAGGCTTTTACACCAGATTCATACATAACATATGCTGGAAATTCAAAGTGAAAATATTGGAATAATGGTAACTTGCTTTGTATATCAGGCTCTTGGAACTATCTTAAGGGATGACTAAATAATAAGTCACATATAATAGTTTTCAGAATAATGTTAGGATGTAAAACATGTACTGTACAGTTCTCTGAATAACAGTAGGAGTGAATCACGTAGCCTTCTCTGAATTATTTACAGTATAGGTCCAAAAGTTTATGGAGATGTGACCTTCACAACCATGTGTAATTGCTGACCAACCTATTCCAGATTTAGTCATCTTCCTTTCTGTTATAATAAACCTCACTTTTCTGGGAAGGCTTTTAACCAGATTTTGGAGATTATGTAATTCTAATAATTGTTGAGGTGCGATTGGCATTTTAGTTCATCATGGTTGTTTATTGTAGTAGACTTCTATGCAGAATAACCTAATTCTTTTCCACCAACTTTACAAACCATGTCTTCATACTGTAGAGCTTACTTTGTGCAAAGAGTCAATGCTATTGTGGAACAGCTGTGGACCACTTAGTTCTTGTGAGGAGAAACTGTAGTGCTATGACATACAAAAACATACGCTCACCTTTGTTGCAAGAATTTGGGAAAAGATGATATATAGGTGTGATGGTCAGGTGTACAGTACATTACATTTGGCCATGTAGTGTATAGATACTGTACTACTACTACTACTACTACTACTACTAATAATAATAATAATAATAATAATTGTTGTTAGTGGTACTAGAAACATTACTCATAAAGAGAAAAAGAGCTGAGCAAATAATAATAATTTAAAAACAGCTCATCAGTTTCAGATATCCAAAGCATTAAATAACCAGTTCCCTTACAATAATTTTACTCCCAGTGAGCTGCATATTCTGATATCGCTGCTCATTCACCATGCACTTATGCAAAACACCTCAGGTGTGTAATGAAAAGCTAACACAGGAAAAAAGACTCCTTCTGTTTGAATTCATTTTATGTATATGTAACTACAATTTTAGGTATAGAGCTTCAGTTTGTGCATGTAAGTACTGTACAAGCATGGATTTGGTTTTAGCCAGCTACTCATGGTCATCAGGCAGCCTTGGGAACTGTGTGTAATTGAAATGTCATTGGTGGCAGAGTAGAGCTGGACTCAGCTTTAGGCATGCCTGAACGACTGGAAGACAGATGAGCAACAGCCTTGTATTTCATATATGGCATCCGGCAGGCCAGACCTCATCTCTACTTCCCACTCCCGTACACAGGCTGACAAAGATTAATGACAGATCATGATAAGAAAAATGTAAAATAAATGGTTGGTTAAATAGAAGATTTAAAGGACACCAACTGCACTTATTTGCATTCTCTTTGGCCTTGTCTTCCCGGGTTAAGATTGTTTTAACAAGAAGAGGTAGATGCATGATTTCTGTTTTGTACATCTTTTTTTCTGAAGTTATGTGGCAGTGGAAAGCAGAACCACTGTACAAGACAACCTGGTCTTCTGACAAAAACATTCATATAAAACCTCCTTTTTTGCATTTTTATTTGCCAATAAATCCCATTTTATTTTGTAATGAAGCTATTGCTGGTGGTATGCCACCTCATTTATTCAGTGAACTTCTCTTAAATAATTTGTGAGATGTTTACTGATGTCTTGATATCTTACTTTATATGCATTAGATGAAGCCATCACAGAAAAGAAGACGTTGACCTCTGTAGATTCATAAATACTCTGATTAAAAGCACAATTAAGCACACTGAGAGAAAGAGAGAGGAAGAGAGAGAGAGAGAGAGAGAGGCAGTGAGGAGAAAAGGGGAACTTGGTTTAGTGAGGCCTGAAAGAGCAGCAGTAACAGCAGACTGGCTGCTTGTCTACCATGGCTCAGTCATCTTAACTGAACCATTTATCTCTTATAATTGGATGATTTAGCTCTACCATAAACGGACTAGGCAGCATTATAAAATTATATCATACACAGCCATAATTCACATTTCTGCAAGAGCAAAGAGAGCTAAGAAACACATCAAATATATGTTCATGCCTTTAAATTACATTATTATACCTCTTATATGATCAGTCTTGAACTTAGATGTATGTCTATCATGGCAGCTCCAGAATCCTAAAATACCTTAAAATGCATCGATTAAACATTAAATGTAAGCCATCAGTGTTTCTGTGCATAAAATATAATATTTTTAGCTGTATGATTTAACCATCTTAGATGGTGTCACCATAATGGAGGAAGATTTATGCCAGCAATCATTTTCAATTACATAGTTTCACCCCTAACATTCCGGCAAACTATTAAAAAAGCCACAAAATATACACATATACTTTAACATGCCCTTCAAATAACCATTACAGAACCAAATTAAAAGGATGTTAACTTTTATGGACACCGTAATTTAGCACAAGAGACCTTATGTTTCCATTAAACAGAGTTGATCAAAGATGAGCGGATAAGTACTGCTTAAACTTTACTTGTATTTCACATCATCTACATGTTCACAGGTCAAACAAGTGAAGGAAAAATATACATTAAAGATTAATGACTTTGTAATGATTGCGTAAATTATTCTGTAATTAAATTTATACCAGATGCAAAAAAGTTTCAATCCCCCATGTGCTTTTAAAAGATAAAAAAATATGCAATTACAGTATATCCACAAACATAAAAACAAATAGGCACATGGTACTATGCAAAAGACTTACAGTAGGCTGCCCATCATTTCTTCATATTTGCTTTAAAAGAGCCAGACTTTCTTGTATATTTAATGTAGTCTTGAGGAGTAGTTCTTCAGGCTTCCTGAAGGATTATTTTTTGCAAGTTTTTGTCTCTCATTTTCAGTCCAGTCTCTGTACCTGACTATTTTGATGATCAGGCTGGTGATTAGTATACTGGTGATGCTGAATGCTGAGTGGTTTGAACAGATGAAAGAGGAAATTAGGTTGCTGCTGAAGTTGTTACATAAACAACCAATTTTTATGTTCTATCTTTAGACCGTTTGCAGCCTGTCACAGTTAAATATTTGTCCCCATTTCGGTAATCTATATAATTTAATTTAACTTAATATAAAGAAATGAGGGAACACTCAAGACTCAGTATTGTACATACAGTACATACATCTGAGAGAATCCAAATGCTGCTCAAATGATACAATGGGGTACAAAATGTAAATTGCAAACATATCTTTTCAAATGATTTAAGGCTGTTTTATTGCAGCGTAAGTGTATGAGACATTTGAATAGGCTGACAGGTCGACTTATAACATGTACAAAATACCCTTACATTACATTTTACTAAAAAGAAAGAATGAAAACCAGCCACTTTGCCAGCTATCCCATTGTGTTTCTGTGTGTAATATTGTGGGTAATTAATTATAACATACAGCAATTTAGTATGTTAAAATAACAAAAAATAAATAAATAAAAATAAATAAATAGATAAAAACAATAAAATAAAATAATAAAAAGAAGCATATTAGCATATTAGCTCAACAATGGCTGTGATCAGGAGCAAATAGGAACTTAAAGATTTCTCCTTTTACTTTAAGTTGCAGTAATGACCAGTGTTGAAGCAATACATTACAGTGTGCTAAATCTGCCATGTGAGAGTACCTTAGACCAGCAAGAATGTACAATTTTTTCTGCTGAGTCTTTTGGTGAATCTAAGAAATATGCATTAAGGAACACAAATAAGCACACACACACATGCACACACTCAAATGCATGCACAAACTGGCTGATTTAATACAAGCTAAATAAAAGTATATAAATTTGTGTATTATTAAAGTAAGACCGTATGATAATGATGCACTTTATTAAATGATGGAAGAAATATACTTTTCGTAGTGTTAATCTTGGCTTTTTAATTTACGTACAACATTGCCACATGAAGCGATACAATATACTACAAAGCATGTGAGGGGAATGTGAGTTAATTTTGTGTTTAATTGCCTTTTCCTGGAGGCTTAGCAGATTTTATTTTGAAAGCAAATCCAAAAAATGTATATTAAAAAAGACTTTAAATATTGTATATTAAAATATATTTAAAATTGATAATATATTGTAGCGTTTTTACGCCGGGAAGAATGCTGGAGAGACGAGTGAGCTTATTTGCTACCCAATGCAATGGCTGGGAGTACTTTATTAAGCACACAGCATGTAAGGCATGAGCAGCACCTTCACTCAGGAGCCTACATCCAATTCAGCACTAGCTTGAACTGGAGCACATTTCACACGTCACACCCCCCTCACACACAACAGGGCCGAAGCCACTAACCCAAACACCTTTCCCCATCATGGTGAACACACCAACATTCCCGCAAGGCATGCTGGTCGTCAGCCGCCGCCCCGCCCACGCCACACTGCCCCCACCTGAGCTGTGACCGTCCCTGGTCACCATGACGAACTTTGCCTTGGAGGCGTGGAGGCGGTCGGCGCTGGCGGTGGGAACGCCGGCGTGCTTTGGCAGATGAGGGATGAACGCGAACGTATTCCTGAGGCGGCCTCCACAGAGTTCGATGCCTCCCCGGCGTGCGGCTGGTGAGGCGCAAGACGGTCCCGGTAGAGCAAAACCCGTGCCCGCCCTGCCAACCGCACCCGGTAGATGACATCGGAAAGCCGATCTGGCTGTGAGTGTCCACGCCCCTTCGCCCCATAGGTGCCCCCACCCAAAAGACTTGCAGCGGTGCCCGCGAGCGCTGGGTGGGGCCCTTCTGCCTGGCGATGAGAGGTTGCGGGTTCCACAACCCGTGGGAAACAGTGGAGCCGGTGTCCACGAGCGCCCGCAGTAAGACGCCGTCCAGCCCACAGTCGATGTAAAGCCCCGCGGGGCTCCCCAATCGTCCACCCGGCGCTAGTTTAGCGGCTGCTGGTGAACGCTGTCCCTCAGGCCTGAGAACATTACAGCGGCAGTCCGGCTGTCCCTCAGGCCTGAGAACGTTGCAGTGGTAGTCCGGCGGTCCCTGGCCTCGGCGTCGTCGCGGAATCTCGGAAGCGGTGTCGAGGCCTAGCCGCGACGGGTAGCCCTGTCCCCGGCTAAGTTCACCTACCAAGCGCCACTGAGCTGCGGGCGGTCGCTCGGCTCTTTCGCCGTGATGTGCCACCATTATGGGCTCAGCGCGCTCGACCTCGCGCAGCGCCTCCTTACGGTCACCCGCGCCGTCGCCTCGCCGCGAAACGTCGGAGAGCTGCTCGTTGCCTAGCCGCGACGGGTAGCCCTGTCCCCGGCTAGGTTCACGAACCGAGCGCCACTGAGCCGCGGGCGGTCGCTCGGCTGGGCGGCAGGTTGCTTTGCCGGCTAACAGCGCACGAAGCTGTATCTTGCTCCGGCGCCTGCGCAGCGCCAGCCTCCGCCCCGAGATCCAGCGCCGGGATTTTCTGCTTCCCGCTCCGCGTTGGTTGACGTGGTGTGCTCGCGCTAGCTCCGCCAGGAAAGCGCTTCTTCTGCGCGAGTAGTCGCTCCGCTACTCGGCGGCCCGCTTGGATTTTTAGAAGGTCCTCCTTTGTGCGCTCGAACCCGTTATTCTCCATCCCACTTCTGACACCAATGTAGCGTTTTTACGCCGGGAAGAATGCTGGAGAGACGAGTGAGCTTATTTGCTACCCAATGCAATGGCTGGGAGTACTTTATTAAGCACACAGCATGTAAGGCATGAGCAGCACCTTCACTTAGGAGCCTACATCCAATTCAGCATTAGCTTGAACTGGAGCACATTTCACACGTCACACCCCCCTCACACACAACAGGGCCGAAGCCACTAACCCAAACACCTTTCCCCATCATGGTGAACACACCAACCTTCCCGCAAGGCATGCTGGTCGTCAGCCGCCGCCCCGCCCACGCCACACTATGTACTGTATGCCATTTTGAATTTTACATATTCAATCTCTCTCTCTCTCTCTCTCTCTCTCTGTCTATCTCTCTCTCCCCCTCTATATACTGTATATACTGTATGCATGATATTATTATATATATATATATATACACACAGTGTATAAGGGGCATTCAAGTCAGATTCTCTTGAATCAATGAAGGAATAAAACCAATTGACATTTACAGAAGACTTCAAGCACAATACGTCAATGAGACTCTTAGCCGCACAACCTCATACTGCCCACTACATCACTAGCACATTGCAGTAACTAGGCCGGAAGTCAATGCCACATTTCTGTACCATCCTGACCTTGCTGAAGCAAGCAGTCTGACCATGGCTCCATCATATTGAGAAAACTTTTCACCTTGATGGCATGCAAGCATTAGTGAAGTGCTGGGATGAGTAGGCTTTGATGCCTTTAAAAGTTAACAATTTGAATACCTACTTGTGGAACATCTTGTGTTCTTGTAACTTATTAATCATCTGTGAAACTTAATGCAACACTAGTTTTCATCAGAATGTGTAATCAAAATTCAAAGATCATATGGCAGTTTGTATCAAGGATGTTATCTCTGCATGCAGGAAAAGCTCTTTCCCTGCTGGAGTATGGTATTCAAGTTGTTCGTCATTTTAATCTAAATATTAAAACTTCTGTAATTTTAAATAATCTGTCTTTTGGGGGCCTGTTGGCTGACAGTACAGCTTTCAGACATTACATTAATGTGAATATCTGCAACAAATGTCAGTGCATTGCAGGGCCTGAATAAAATGTGAAATGATCATTAGACCTATGTTCCCCTTGAACAAAAATGGCTCGCCCTTCTTTCCTAGTAAACCTAAACAAACTATTAAATTTAATAAAACACACTCTTTTCTTGCCTTCATTGAATCTTATCAGACACTACCCTATCAAATTTTTATCAAAACCTCAGTCCATTCCTGATATGCTGTGTGCTGGCAACATGATGCCGTGCTGGTGTTTTGCTTTACATCCTATGTGAAGTGCCTGTGGCTGCTGGAGCAGCGCTAACGACTCACTTCACTCTCCGCAGGGTTCTGTGATGACTCATTAATCTCAGCTTTTGTCCCTGTTTATAAATACAGCTCTGTGCTTGGCACTAATATGAGATCTGCAGAGACATGCATACCATCCCACATGATTGCTTATTTTTCCTGATGCGACTCAATAAAAGAAGGATAACATTGAGCAAGACGTATTTGTGCAAATGGCACATGCAAGTCTGTCCTCAGTGAGTAATAAGACATTTTGTTCTGGGAAATGAGCAGCTTCAGCACTACTTGAGGTGCAATGATATTATATTATTGTATTTCGTCATATGCTTTTATATATTATCTTTTGTAGAGGCAAGGACGCTTCTTTTGTGTTGAGGGTTTTGCAGGGTTAGCATATTTCAAAAACACTGGATGCAAGAGTGGAATTAATCCCAAATGGAATGACAGTCCATAACATGCATACACATTCACACCTAGAGGCAATTAGAAGTATCCTGTGACAAGCCAGTAATCCCCCCCCCCCCCCCCCCCCCCAACAAAAAAAAAAAAAAAAACATGGTGAAAAGGGGAGAACATGCACTGAAATGCCACGGAGCCAAACTGCAGCCTCTGCAACTGTTATGCAGGAATTCGACTGTATTTACTGCTACTTCTTAGTTAAATATTTCTAGAATTATTGTATTTAAAAT
Source organism: Clarias gariepinus (assembly GCF_024256425.1). Classification (NCBI taxonomy): domain Eukaryota; kingdom Metazoa; phylum Chordata; class Actinopteri; order Siluriformes; family Clariidae; genus Clarias; species Clarias gariepinus. Next base: position 31,899,420 of record NC_071103.1, read on the forward strand.
CCAACCCCAAGATTAAGCTGTCCCAATTTGCTAAGTGGCAATATTTCACTTATTCACTCTATACCACTTATTCTATATACAGGGGGTGCAAAGAATGGAGCCTTTTATACTGTAGGTAACTAAGGGCACCAGATGATATATGGATGGGGTGCCAATCCATCACAGGGCACAAACATATACACACTCACTTACACACTACTGGGATTTTTACTCTTTACATGGAGGAAACCCACAAGGAGAACATGCAAACTCTACACACAGAATCGAGGTGAGAATCGAATCCTTCCTGGAGGTATAAGACCACAGTGCTGACCACGATGCCACCGTGCCAGTGGTGTCACCATGCAATGGCAATATTACACAATTAAATTATATGAGGGTACCTATTTGTGCACTTTTTGCCATCTTTTAATGTTTCAAATAGAAAAGAACAACATAAAGCCTTTTTCAATTAATTATACTCACCACAAACCAATCTCTTATAACAAGGATCTGACTCAAAGCAGCTTGATCAAATACTAAATTAAAGAGCAAGTATGCTATTGTGAGGAATAATGTTATTAGTTTCCAGATTTACAAATATTTAGTTATACTTTATGGCACCACCCCTTGAATTCAGCCTGTGCAACTGTGTCTAAGAAGGTTAAGAAGGCTCATGAAAAAAAAATCCTCTACAGAGGATGTTTTTTTTTTTTTTTTGTTTGTTTGTTTTTTGCTTATGATAAAAATTTTAAAATGCTGAACATACTGTACAGGTCAAGCAAAACCTCACTGGTCATTATGTTAATTAATTTAATAATTCAGCTTTATTTTTGCCAGATCTAGGCACAAGGCAAGAAACCAAACTTCATAGAAGTTGTTACAGTATGCAGTACAGTATGTAGATATGTTACAGTATGCAGACTAGATTGCCCATACCATTACTATGGCATTAGCATTAGCCGTTGGGCAGCACTGCTGTATTGGATTGTGATACTTTCACTGCACGTAGAGCCATAGCTAATGCATTAGTATCAAAATCAAGGGGATTGCAGTGTAACAATATTTGGAATCTGGTAAAAGGACACCAGTGGACAACTGTCAGACATAGTTTGTTTAATGCATTTTCTACCTTTCATATTCCCAGATAGGAATAAATTTCAATACTGCAGATTGTGTAAAAAAATGAATAGAGAAAAAAAATATTCTAACCATGCAGTCCTATTCCTTTTATTACTAACTTTCAGGATTAAGGTAGTGTTTAATCCTCTTTAAATATCCTCTTGAAACTCAACTTACTTACAATCATAAATGAGATCAGCTTCTTGTAATCAAGCAGGTTTTTGTCTGAAATAAATATTTCTTTCTGCACCTATTAATCCTAAAACAGTTCAGTGCCAAGATCAACTGTACTTTATAACACCTAAATATTTAAATGTGATCCTAAAACAAAGCTCAGTCTAATTCTTAGGTGATCTTCTTTTAGTTATTACTGCACTTCAGCTTTAGCACTTTTCAGTAGGGTGTCTGCACCATTTAGATAAGATATACACCCATACACATGTAGGGACAATTTAGAGTCAATCAATGTATTGACTTTTAGGAACATAGGATAAAAACCATAGGAAACCCATGCAACCGTGGTAAAACAGGCGCAAACTCATGACATACAGTAGGGTTTGAGCTCATGATCCAACATTAAAGCTGTGTGGCAGCAACACATATACTGGAACCTCTGAGTCAATATAAATGTCTACACAAAAATGTAGTTTCATATGAGGCTGTGGAAATATGCTATTTCCTTTCACTGTGTAAATGTACCAACTGTTCTGTCAATCTCTCATGCACTTGCTCTTGTGGGTAGAAGCATGAGTGACACCTGACCTTGCTGGATTATTGGGAGAGGTTGAATTTGTGCTGTATTGTTTGATTTTACCAAGCAAACTGCTATCTGTGGCTCCCAGCACCTAGTCAGGAAAGGCATATTTACCACTGGGGGACTCCACTTCTAACCCTTATCAGATGTAGAGGACACCTGGGTAATACTGAATGAGTAGAAAAAAGGATGCCTTTTCATGGATGCATGCCCGCTCTGAAGTCAGCTGCAGAGGGAACTTGGAACTTGATTGATATCATTGCCTTAAGCATACAGAGAGGTGCTGGACTTTTAATACAGCAGTAAACTTATGTAGAGAGAACTGGAGACCTAGCTAATTCTACTCCATCGCCTTTGAAGTTCAAATGGAATCAACTAATATATGGGTGCATAGATATTTTTGATTGCAAGGTTTTAGTCTTTATGGTGCTTGAAAAGACAAATTAATAGACTGAACTTTGTGCTTGTCTGCGATGGATTGACCCCCTGTCCAGGGTGTACCCTGTCTAGTGCCCTAAGCCTGAATACAGGACAAAGCGGTATAGAAGATGACTGACTGACTTTGTGCTTGTATTAAAAGCACAAATTGTGCTTGTGCTTGTATTAAAAGCAAATTAGCTTAAATATGATCATAGACCTATTTTTATAAACACAGTATTCATGTTTTTATTTAGAGCAGTTATTTAAAGAAAATGACAACACAGCAAAATACGCAGGGAAAACAAGTTCCTATTCATTTTTTTACAATATGTTACTAATTTAGTACAGTAAGTTAGTAAGGAATGTTGATTAAGCAGAATTTGTTTAAAAAACAAACTGCTTTTGTGCCCTAGCATGCTCTCCATCAGTCTCTCAATTTTGTTGTTGGGTAACTTTATGCCACTCTCGGACCAGAAAACCAAGTAGCTTATCCATCTTTTATCTGATCACATTCCAGCGGTTTTTAGTGTGGTTCAGATCAGGAAATTGGGCTGACCATGACAATGTCTTGAGCTGGTGCTTCTCCATCGAAACCAGTAAGCCAGATGTGTGGAGAATTTTCCTGTTTGACAAATAAAATCCACAGAGTTAGGAAACATAGTCAAGACATACTGTAAGAAAGCAAATGTTCTTTCAGAATAACCTTGTACATGACTTAATTCATGCACAAAGACAAAGCTTTCTGATTCCAATTGATGTCATCCTACGGTTGTTAAGTGATCTTCAAATGAACTTACGGTCAAACTTGTCATTAGAGATTAATCTTTGCTCTTTGCCAGTCTGTAGCCTTGTTGTCCCAAGTGTATTCTGCTTTACCTTGTTCTTGTACATCTTTGAAAATTTTAGGAAGCTACCTGGCATTGACTCTATACCTGTGCCAGTAAAGCCAAGACTAAATTCTTTACAATTGAAATCAAAATTTTCATAACTCAAAACCGTTCTTTTCAGCTTTGTTTTGGCATTTTTACAATTAAATCTTCAATTACTTTTGAAACACTAATAGCACAGTTTTTTTTCCATTCAGCTGTTCACATTGCAAAAAGAGAGTGATAATCACAGCAGTGGGTTTTTTTTTTTTCACACTTTACCTTATTGATTAAATGATCACCTGAACCAAATCTTCCAAATAAGATTTGGTTTAGGTGATCATTTAATCAGTACCTCACAAAGCAAATTGATGAGTGCTTGTACTGAAATACAATTACTAAGGTAAAATGCACCTGTGTTTTGCAGATAAAAAAGAAAGCCTAAAGCAGGACAAGTTAACATCCTCAAATGTTGAGGACACATTTAAATACACAAATCCTTTTTTCCTTCTTCATTTTTATTAATGTATTTATTTATAAAAAAAAATAAAAGAACTTTTATAATTAGTTAATGTGACGGCGGGCCTCTTACTATGTTTATGCTTCTCACTTGACCAAAAAATGAGGCAAAGAAAACAGTTCAGCACCATGACCAGCTCCACTGCTCATTTATAAGGGGCAGGGTGCCTCAACTCACCAGGACTGGCAGCAAATAACTGTATTCAAACAGCCAGCCAAGCATCAGGCTGGTGAGTAGCGGTTCTTGGATGTTAAATTGTTTTGTCCAACCACTCTGGAAACTCTCTTCTACAAGGCACACCGCTGAGGTAGGGCCAACACCAGGCTTTGCCCGCATCCTCGACTTCAGTCTCTGCCAGCAGCAATCATACCTCAGCTTAGGAAACCAAGGTGCTTCCCCCTGACTCTCACCTCCCCTCTCATTTCCCCTTTCACTCCTTTTGTTAATAAAATAAAATATTTTACCTTCTCTTCGGTCTCCTTATGTCTGTGTTTTGGCTTGCCCTGCTCAATGCTTTAATACAATAGAAGTAATATAAAGATGTATTAGATATTGCTACATGTATTTGAAAATAGTAATTGATTATCTATGTATAGATTGTTTTTTAAATTGATTGATATTGAATTGGAAGAATGGCCCCTATAAAGTTGCAGGGGTAAGATTTGCTTTCCTAGTCTGGTTTTCATGAAAGCCAGTTTCATCATTTCATCGTGGTGCTTGGTGTGTGTGTGTGTAAGAGAGAGAGAGAGAGAGAGAGAGAGTGTGTGTGTGTGTGTGTGTGTGTGTGTGTGTGTGTGTGTGTGTGTGTGTGTGTGTGTGCGCGCATGTGTGTGGTTCTAAGAGTTGGTGAGTGGGTGGCTGTAAAGGTGGGTGGGTGGTTGTGTGTGCAGAATGTCCAACCTTATCTCCAAAGGAAAATTGTATTGTAATTACTGCAGAACAAAACTCAGGTATAAATAATGAGTATTTTCACTGCCAACGTTTAATATTCAGTAACCCATATTATTTATCATCTAATACAATGACCTTTAGACAAGAAAAGATCAGAAAGTCATGATCTATTGAGTAAAAACTCTCCAGTATAGTGAAGCGCCTCTTACTTCTTTTCTAAAAATGAGATCAATTGCAACAGCAAAAGTATTTTAGAAAATAGCTATTCCCCTAAGACAGCTATACTTTTGATGTCTACTTTCAATGCATGTAAAATATAATAAAATTTCTTTGTAACTGGCATTTGCTATAAGATGATATTTTGCCTTTGGGTATTAAACATTGTCATTTTTGGTGCCACTATCTAACCTATTATATTTAATTGAATAATGTTGGAAGGTATATTTTTTTTAAACTATATACAGTTCTGCTCAGCATTACTGGCAGACTCATATTTCAGGTATATTACATAAACATTTGATCATCAGAATGTTGTGTGTAAATGTAAGACTGGTAATTTGCCATACTCAAAAAATGTTAACCTGTTTTAGAGATATAAAAAATGAAACATGACCTAAAAAGACTAGATTAGGCATTAATGAAAAACTTAGAGAAGGTCTTTTGATGTGAAATGTTTAGCACACATGTGTAAAACTTTTGTAATAGCTGCCAAAATATTTACATTGTGAAAAAAACAAACAAACAAACAAAAAAAAAACATAGTGTTATCATTTCCATGGAGGATGGAAAACATACTGGTGTGTTCTTTTATATAGTCAAAAAGAGTATTTGATGTAACTTGCCTTTAATTACATGCTATTCACTAACTTAAAGTGACACTCAGAGATGGGCAAAGCTAAAAAACAAGCTGGGAAAGCGTCTCTGCAAATTTCTGAATTAAAATTCTTTAAATATGAGGTCAATGTAAAGGAAAATTTAATTTCCTTATTTGGGAAATACAATGTTCAAGAAAGGAAACAAAGAGGAAATGGCGTGTTTTGAAGTTTATTTTGTGAATATAAGCACAAAATGTGTGGTCACACTTTAGTTATTGTACTTAATGTGTGGTCAACTGATCAACAACAAATTTTGACACTGTACTGCGCATGCTTTAAACTGTGGGCGCATCATAAATCAACTGCTGGACATAATTTAATTAATCTTTTGCAGTACAGAGATACTTGGATACCTGCCTAAAGTTATGGTAAACTGCACCATAAGTGAAATCAAAATGTTAAATAAAGGTGTTATGTGCGAATTAAACTTTAAAAATAGCTACTAATTAGATACTTGCTCAATGTAAAAACCTGCACCAATAGATATTAATTAGAAAAGCTGAACTGAGTATTTCTTCTGGGATTACTTAATATTTTGTATAAGTGGAGTTGTTTGTATAAGTGGAGACAAAACTTAATCTTTACTTTTTTATTTTATTTATTTTTATTTATTTCATTTTATCTTTAGTTTATTTCTCATCCGTAATTCACTCTCAGATTACCGAATGGGGACTGTACTGTATTTGTCTAATTACAAAAATAGTGCAACTTAGTGTAAAAAAAGATATAAGATACTCAATCGAATGCTGTGCGTGAAACCACTGTCAAAAATACGTCATCAAGGCCACATGCACAGGCATACTATCTGACTTTTTTATTCGGCGCGATAGTAATGCCTGTGCATGTGGCCTTGATGACGTATTTTTGACAGTGGTTTCATGCACAGCATTCGTGGCCATACTTTCGCAATTTGCCCGTGAAACAGAGGAGTTGTAAAAACGAATTTTGTGTCTGTTTTGTGAGTTTTGTGGAGTTGTATTGTAACAAACACACAAAATCTTGTATCGTGGCCGTAGATTTTGGAATCCAACTCAGACAAAAGACAGAATTAAACACAAATCTTTTTTTACGCAGTGAATATTTTTGACAGTGATCTTATTCCATAGTCCTCGCATAGTCAAACCGCATAGGTGAGATAGGGGTATAACAGCAGAAATAACAGAGGGAGTGGGTTATCGGGGGGGGGGCTTGTAGGACGACTTTCTCTCTCCTTCTCTCTCTCTCACACAATAATGGATTGAGAATGACTCCTGTCTGGCTCACGGATTACGGAAATTGTCTGAATAACAAGTTACATTTAGGAAAAATGTAACTGAATAACTAAGTACTTTTATGGCGGACATAACGTGTTAGATTACTCGTTACATCAAAAAAGTAATCCAAGTTCTCTAACATGTTACTTTGTACTTTGTAACGCGTTACTCCCAACACTGGTGTTCACCTGTGGGCACACCTGTGAGGTGGGATGGATTATCTCAGCAAAGCAGAAGTGCTCACTATCACACATTTAGACTGATTTGTGAACAATGTTTGAGAGAAATGGTAATATTGTGTATGTGGAATAATTTTAGATCTTTAAGTCCATCTCATGAAAAATCGGAGCAGAAACAAAGGTGTTGCGTTTATATTTTTGTTGAGTGTATATACATATACATGGGTCAGTTGCTTTCATGTAAGTACCCAAGTTAATTCATAATTATTTAAATCATTCCAATTTATTTAAAAGTGTACCAGTAATTTTATTTAAAAAATTCACATTTATTTATTTTTTTAGAATTATTCCTTCATTATGTTTTAGGTTAAATACTACAGTCCAATGAAATGATATATTTTTCAACATACAAGTAGTATTGTTGAGGTCTTTCAGTTATCAGTCTATTTAAATACTTGATGTAAATTTATTTAATCACAATTTAACTAAAGTTGGCCTATATAAAATTGTGAATAGTAATGGCTTTGTCAGTTGTGGGACAAGGCAAGAAACGGTTAATAGGTCCAATATATTGGCTTGAAAAAAGGTATTTTGGTGAACGTTTAAGAAAAGATATTCAAATAATTATCCAAATATTTGAAGGGATTGATTATGTTCAAAAAATAAACATGTGCTTAAATAATCTGTGTTAATCTGCAATTAAATGTTTGGTGACTTGCCAATTAAATCTAGCTGACCTGCCATTAAACGTATATGTTTAATTACATGGATATGTCATCATTAGTCAATAGTTGTGAAGATAAGAGCCAATTACTGCCCACCTTTTCAACTAAAATATTTTGTTACCGTAAGCCTGGGCTGGACTTGTGTTACATTTTTAAAACTATGTTTTTACCCACCCCAGGACCTTCATCTGAGATTCAAGGAGGTAAATTTAAAGGAACTAATGTTTTTTATGAGCATCTATGTTTAAGACCATCTATTGTTATTCATCTTTCAGTTTCTCTGTAAGATCACAGTCATGTGGAATATGAAGATTATGAAATATTAATAGTCAAGGCTCTGTCTGTGGGATGGATAAATTTCAGGAGAGCATGCTGAATATTTCAATAGTTCAAGTCTGCCTACCTCATATACTGACATGATTCTGCTCTTTGAAGCTCCATAAACACCGCCAACATTGAAAAATAAAGGAAGAATAGAAGTTATGCATTAAATATACCAAAGATCTGGCTTAAACAATTAGCATTTCTTCGGGAAGAAAGCCAAGGCACAGGCAGTGGTTTATGACTCAAGCTGGTAGCCTCCTACGTCTTTCTGTCGTGTATGGATTTTAAAGGGAATCTCAATTTTATGAGCCAGACCTACACATATCAGATACTCTAAATGGTTTCTTTAATTCTTTTATTTTATTTTTTTTCTTCAATTCAGCATTTCAGTGTGGTTTTACCAGCATATGTCTTATTCTTTTATTCATTATTTGAGGAGTATTTATTTACCCCTCAATGTTTATAAAAATAAAGAATATTTTAATTAATGTATTCGTTTTTATTTAACATTTTATATTAGTAAAATATTTTATAATATTTTTATTAGTTTCTTTATGTTATATTAGTTCTATTAATTAGTTATTTTCTATTAATCTACTGGTGATAGACAACTGACTTACTGGTCAGTGGTAGCTCAGTGGCTAAGGAAGTGAACTTCAGTCTTCAGCCTCAGTTTCAAACGCCAATACCATCAAGCTGCAATTGTTGGGCCTATGAGCAAGGCTCTTAACTCTCGACTGCTAGATATTTAATATATAGACATTTAATGGAATAAAAAGTAAGTTGACCTGGATAAGGATGTCTGTCAAAAGTTGTAAAATGTAATTCATGAATGTAGTTTTGCATTATTCTTTTAGGGTCTTTTGCATTCATACATTAAACAGTAAGAAGGTGTAAAAAATCTGTAACAGCTTAAGGACAATTTGAGAAATTATTGCCTGAATTTTTTGAAGTTGATTACCTAAATATATTTAATTATTTTTAGTTTTATTGCATTTCCTAAATAGTATGGGCATAAGAGGCCACACTCATTTTTGTAAGTTTCCAGCAATAAATTGTAAAAGTTTTACCCAGGGCCCACATTTTTTTAGGCAGCACTTTTACAGATTGTGATTGGCCAATTTACTAAAGATATGTCTGGGCTTGTTTGCTGGAGGTTACTGAAAAAGTTGTACCTTTTTTTCTTATTTTCACAGAGTAAATTTGATCTGTACTGAAATATGCCTTCTCCTTGGCAAATATATTTTTGCCTGAGACTTATCTGCAGTAACATGTAGTTGTAAAAAACATAATTTACAGTTTTCTGTTTTTTACTAGTTTTAACTTTGATAGCCATCAGTCGACTGAAGTAAAGAGGACAACATTTTCTCTCTACTGTAGGTCTGGTTTAATTCTCAGAGAAAATGTCACTGTGGCAAAAAAAATAAGCAAATATAATGTTTTATGTAATGACTAAAACCCCATTTAGGTCATTTCCCCCCCCCAAAAAATCTTACAAATTCTATATTTTATTACAAATATCTTCAAAACTCCCACAAAAGCTCCACCCTTAAACTTGTGGATACACATTTCCAAAGCCATCGGAGTTAAACTTAGAGACAGGGAAGAATTATGAACATCTACTGCATTTAGAAAGTACTGACTTGAGATTTGCACCAGCACACTAGTGAATTCCCATAGCAAACATAAAGGTCTGCATCTAAAAGTCAACCCTACAAGCTATGAGCACCAACTATAAACTGTTACAGAGTTTTTGCAACATTCCAAGATTATATAAACACACAAGTCACCACCACGAGTCTTACCACAAAGAGCTGAGTTTCTGTCAGCACACAGTGAGGCTAGCCCATCTAGCTGTATGGCGGTGTCCGGAACTTTGCCACGTTTCGGTGAAAACAAAGTCACAGCAGTCTCTAGGCTCCTGCTAAGTAGCCTGCTGGAATCGGATGCAGTCCAGTTTACTTTCCAAAGAACAGACAGTGGAGTGCAAAATGGATGGGAAAGTTAAGCTGTAATCTTTTTATGCATCATTCAAATAATCTGATTGTGTTAGCACTCTTGTGTTTAGCATCTTTGTGACCATTAAGCCCCCCACAAACATTATGCAGGCAAATAACATGATTTAACTTTAGACCGAACAATAATGGCAAGTACTGTTAGCTAATGTTAGGGTTGGCAAACTGCCACTATTGCAAAGCTAACCAATTGCTACTTTAAAAAATATATTATTACCTGTCAAGTACAAACAGAAAACCTCTTTATTCCTCTTAATGACTTTAAGCTCACAGAGGACTTTTCACCATTGAAATGTGAACCTAAGGCTGACTCAAAGTTTAGACCCATGGTGAATTTTGCCACCCTGGCATAAAAAAGGGGGGAAATGCAGGACTGTCTCTGGAGCACTCTAGGGTTACTGTAACTTCCAGGCCAGGGGCAAAAGAGGGTGACTGAAGAGTGCTCGTCTGTAGTTACAGTAGGTCCTGGAGCTTACCACCACAGTGTGAAAAATGAGGTTGTTCTGGTGGTTGCATATACTGTATAAAAATAGTTCTGGAACAGCCAAGCTCTAGTTCATCCTCTATTGACATGGCTGTTTGCCTTTGTCTTATCTTCTTAGTAATTTTTTGCTCTTCTGAGCCTCTCCATTTTGCATGTTTCTCAGAGTGAAGTTCAACATTGTGTTCAACTTTGTAAGGAGTGCATGCTGCCCAATTTATATACTATATATAAAAATATTATATCCGGTATATAGGAATTCTATCTGTTAATACGTTGGATTCTGTTCAAAGTCTGCAGAAACGCTGGGCCACATGATGCAGTGCACCACAAATGCAGCTTGATGTGGATGCAAAATATGTTCACAAATTTGATATGAACTATTCAAATTGTAGTGACTCATCATACAAACTGAACCTGGAAACTGTGATCAGATGCATTCTGTAAGAGGCACAAATTGGGGTATAACAGGCTGCTAGTGTAATGGTGCAAATGGTCAACGGTAGTAATAACAGTGCTGTCAAAACAGACACATAAATTGAAGAATTAATATATGAATAAATATATCACAATAAGTTCCCCAGTTCCAGCATTAAATACCTTTGCATAAATGCATATAATTAAATCAGGTCTATTTTATCCTTTTGGCTATATTGTAGCTCCTGTAACATTCATAACATATCTTTGTTAAATGTGAATGAATGTGTTCTTGACACATGTGCATACATGAATTGACATATTGTAGATATTTCCTAAAGCAGCCCACATGGGGCTAATTTATGCCTGAGTCAGACGAAATCATACAGAAAACTGCCTGCCACTATTGCCAAAAATGTGGTATGCCAAACTGAATATTTAAGCAACCACACGCTATCTTACTCTTCCCTTTTTCGAGCTGACTTTTCACTTTTTGTATGATCATCCCATAAATGCAAATATACAAAGGAAAGAAATGTACTTTGCATGCACAGCATATAAATTGATAATTTAGACATCTGCACCAATTTTGAGTGTTACATAATGTTGTTCATTCAGAATGCTGCCTAATTGCACAAGAACTGGCTCCAAATCTCTTAGGACATTAAGCTTATTGTGGCCTCTCCACAAGATAAAGGCTGTGAAGCCCAGTTTACATCACCTACTTTACCCCAAGCAAAACAGTATATTTGTGTACAAAATCTGTGTATTCAATGAATGTGTACAAAAAAATAGAAAGATTTACAAAGATTCACAAAGACTCACAGACTCCAAAATTCTAATACAATAAGAATTTGGTTTAAGTTGGGCATGATCCACACACACACACACACACACACACACACACACACACACACACACACACACACACACACCAATCAAAGCTAATATGGGAGAGTAGTAACCAGTGGGCACTGAGGCACCCCGCTGATAAAGGGGGAAAGAAGAAGGGAAAACTTCTGTGTGGCTGCACCAAAGAAAACTGAAATAAATAAATAATCTAAGCACTGTATGAAGTTCACCCCAAAAGCTAAATCAAATTAAAAGTGACCATTCCACATCAAACACCAGTTTTACAGCAAACACATGCAAAAGCAATGTGAAGGACACAGAGGATAAGATGAGGAGGAGTGATAAAGAAGGAGGAGACACAAAACACTATTGGGTAATAAAAAATGGTCACCCGAATAAACAAATCCAGATACAAATTTTAACTAAATGAGTAATTAAAGCAAAAACAAAAAAACTCATTAAAATCAAACTGATAGATTTGTGAACAAACTAGAAATACACAAACAAACAAGAGAAACTGAAAAAAAAAAAAAAAACTCAAAACACTTGCACCAGAAATGCAATTGGCAACTGGTAGCTAGACCAGCTCAAAAGCACACCAGCTGCTTTTCAGAAATGTTTGGGGCAGAGACATGAAAATTCACTCAGGTTGCTGTGCTGTTCAACTCAGCACTGTTGTTTTCAAGGTGAACTTTATAGTAGCGCTACAAAACTTGTAGCAAAACAGCAACAAATATCTGAGACCATCACTGAAAACATTAAATTCCCTTTGTTGCATCCTACCCAAAGTCTTCTACCAAACTCATTTTCTATTTGCAAGCCAAAACTTTGTCTACAATTTATTGCAAGTACAATTTCCAATGCACCAGGACTAAACCGCAAACAGCTAGGAAAATGACAACACTGGTGAATAGGTACAAACAAAATGGAATGTCCAGGGAGCAAACCCTGCTCCATCAGCCCAACCTGTAGGGCTACCAATACCCATCTTATCACACCATTATTCCTTGAAGGAGGCACAAATTTATTGGGATAGTGATTGATATTTTGGACAGCAGTCATTGTAAGCAAAGTGTTTTTAAAGACGTGGAAGAATCACACACACACACACACACACACACACACAAACACACACCTTAATATAGATTTTTATATGTATCTATTCAGTTTGCACATGGTATGCAAACTCATTCAGTGAAATCAGGTGTAGTTTATTTTAGTGATTTTGCCTTTCATATTTGTTGTATATTTACTTTTTTTATAACACTGCTCACATTTACTTCTTATTTCAAATTGTCTAAAACAACACAGCACTTTTAGTTCCCTTTTAAAGGCTACACTCAATGCTGCGTGAAAACGCTATTGGAACATCCTGTCATGCTGCCGGTTGTGAAGCATGTGCGTATCAAACACGCCAAATTTTGGTTTATATAACCTGGGTCGAGTGACGTCATCTGATGAGACGCACCTGCAGGTTATAAATAGGAGTGAGCCGGAAACATTCCTCAGATTTTTTGTCTTCACTGACATTGTGAGCGTGTGCGTGTCAGCATAAAATACATTAAAAATACATTTAAAAGCAGATAAAAGCATAAAACTCACCAGAAATAATGGCGGAGTTTATAGCTAGATGTCCCTCTGCTTGTGAAAATTTTCTTTTGGAGGGCGATTCACATATTCTCTGCTTTGAATGTTTGGGTGAGAGCCATGCTCTCGAAGGACTTAGAGGAGAGTGTGAGCACTGTGATGATCTTCCAATGAAGGTGCTTCGTGATCGTCTTGCGTTCTTGCTACTTCAAAACTCTCCGCCGATAATGAAGTCTCTCCTTCCACTTCTCGAGCACACTTCGGTGCTTCTCGTTGGTGTACGGAAGAGATCCGTTCTCCTGCTTCTGTAGAAATGGAAGTAGCTACCTCGGAACGCTCCTCTAAAGATGATAGAGAGTATGAGGAGTTGCTTGAAGTTATAACACATGCAGTCGAACGACTACACATTGATTGGCCACAGGAGCAAGCTCACCCAAAACAATCAAAATTAGATGACAGATTTCTGTCGGGTGGCCAGGAGAGGGCGCCACAATGCCGCTCTCTCCCCTTTTTTGATGACCTCCATAACGAATTATTTCATTCTTGGAATAAACCTTTCTCAGCCCGTATTTTTGTACCATCAACTTCGTTCTATTCAAACATCGTTGATGCAAAAGCACGAGGTTATGTGGTGATGCCCCAGATAGAAGAGATGCTTGCGGGCTATCTCTCTCCTGGAACATCATCCTCATTAAAGAAGCCAACCCTTCCCTCCAAGCCGTGTAGAACTTCTTCTACCCTGGTAGGGAAGGCGTTCCAAGCACCAGGTCAGGCCGGCGCTTCCTTGCACACCATGGCGGTTCTGCAGGCGTACCAGGCTGATCTGCTGAAACGAGCGGCACTGTGAATCAGGAAGCATTCACAGAATTACGCCGGGCTACTGATTTGTCCCTACGCGCGACTAAACAAACAGCCCCTGCTATCGGCCGTTCTATGGCGTCCTTGGTGTCCGCTGAGAGACACCTATGGCTAAATCTGACAGACATCAAGGATAAGGATCGAACGTTCCGCCTTGATGTCCCGGTCTCACCCTCCAGGCTATTTGGCGATGCTGTTAATTCCGTCGCCACCAGGTTTCGAGAGGCTAGGCTGTATGAACAGGCTTTTGGGAAATTTCTCCCACGCCGTGCTCAAAAGTCGAGGCTGTCGGCCACCCAGCCTCGACCAGATCTGATTCTCACCAGGCGAGAGGCGCAGAAGGAGAGCGTTAGTAGCCGGGCACCCCCCCGTAAGGACTGGGGTACGGCTCGCCGCCCTTCACAGGCCGCCTCTAAAAGATCAGATCACCGCGCCACCTTCTTTTCAAAGAAGAAGTCCTGAAGGCTTACGCACCCAGGACCGTTGGGGTGACCCGGAGAGGGGCATGTAACCATGCACCTTCCCTTACCCAAATCGTCACAATTTGCGTGTAGATATAGGCTACAGGATTCAATTTCCACATTGCCCTCCGTGTTTCAATGGCATGGTCTCCACTTCCATAAAACTAGAAAGTGCGCATCTGCTGACAAAAGTTGCTGGGGAATGGGGCCATGGAACATGTTCCCCTACCAGACAGTGAGTCATGCTACTACAGTTGGTATTTCTTGGTTCCAAAAGGAACGGGGGGCTACGTCCAATTTTTAGATTTCGCGAGGTGTACCGCTATTTAAAATAAATAAATACAGCTTCAAAATGTTGACTGTCAAAGTGATTGCTCTCAAATCCTACCAAGCGATTGATTTGTGACAATTGATTGAAGGACGTTACTTTCATATAGAAATATTGACACAACACAGGAGGTTCCTGAGGTTCGCTTTCGATCGTGAAGCTTACCAGTATCAGGTGCTTTCATTTGGTCTACTGTAGCTCTCTCATGACTGGCTGGCCCAGTCTCAGTAGCTAGCACGTCAACATCAGCATGTCGTCCTAGCTCATCTTTGTTTCTAGGATTAAAACACAAAAGGTCGAATCCATCCTCAACACCCTTAAGGAAATCAAGCTAGACCAGGAAGTGACCATCACTTTCAGAGATCTTAGCTCTCATGGCAGCTGTATCTATGGTGACACCTTTGGGCATTCTGCACATGAGAGCATTTCAGTTGTGGCTAAGACAGGGGATTTCACTCTAGGGCCAATCACCAATAAGGGTTACGCGCCAGGTGCTTCGTACCCTTCCTACTGTATGTGGTTCAGAGCCCGGTTTCTGACTCTGGGTCCCACTCTAAGTTTGTCCTGTCGTCACAGATGCTAACGACAGATGCTTCCCTCACGGGCTGGGGTGTGGTCTTAGATGACCGTCCAGCCCAGGGGAGCTGAAGAGGCCTTCTTCTCGCGCGGCACATCAATTGTTATATATATAATCCTTGAAACGAGGGCTCTATTTCTGGCCCCAAAGCACCTCCTCCAGCAGTTGAGAGGCTATCATGTCCTAGTGCGGGTGGACAACACTATGACAGTCTCATATATTAATTACCAGGGCATATGAATGTGGGAGCAGTTGTACGGTCCAGTCAATCTCTGACACACGAGGAATGGAAAACCCACCCCAAAGTAGTCAGTCAATCTGGAGATTTACCCTAGTTAACTTTACCCTTTACCCTTTATTTAAATTTTCATATTTATTTCCTATTCCTATTCATAGTCTTTTATTTTTAGGTCACAAGCAGTTGTCTAAGCATTTCACTGCATATCGTACTGTGTATGACTGTGTATGTGACAAATAAAATTTGAATTTGAGAGATTTCATGTAGCAGAGGTGATCAGCAAATGTCCCCTTTGCTACTCTCTGACTCTTCCAACCCCCCCTGGGTCTGGACACCTTGGCCCGTACGTGGCCCAGGTACGCCTTTATGCGTTTTTCCTGATAGCTCTGCTCCCGGGAGTCTTGGAGCTCAGGCGCAGGAGACGATATTTTATTCCCGGCCTCAGCTTTGGAACCTTCACGTTCGGTCCCTGAATGGGACCAATAAAGTCAAACTGATCTTCCAGCCAGCGTAATTAAGACTATTCTAAGTGCTAGGGCTGCCTCCGCTAAAAGAGTTTATGCCCTCAAAAGGAAGGGCTCCCTTCGTCATGCACCATTTTGCATCTTCACTGAACTATCTTCCGAAAGTTCCATTCTCAACATGTACCCTATTGTTTTGAAGCCTTCTGTCCTCTGCCTTTTGCAGCTTCGGAGCAGGAGAGACTTCACTTACTGTGTCCAGTACGTGCTCTTCATATTTAGGTCCACCGCATCAGCTAGTGGCGTAAGTCAAAGCAGGCAGATGACAAGATGTTCCTGTAGCGTTTTTACGCAGCATTTCGTTCCCGCCTTTTCAGGGAACAGGGTTACAGCAAAGTAACCCGAGACGTTTTCACAAATTAAGTGGCTGTTAGATCTTAGTGAAAGATTATGGAAAACTATCAAGCATATAACACAGGAACAAACCTAGCCTAGTTACCTGATTATACATGTGATCAAAAACAGATTCAAAGTGTCAAATTAGAAATACCCAGAGGTGGATTGGAATTTTTATTATTTAACACACAAACTATATTCCTGGAGTGTGCAAACTGTGTCTTGAACAGTGACCCAGAGGCAAAATCCCAGTCGGACAGCTCTCAACTATACTTCAGATGTGCATCTTGGTTCCATGAGCTACTGAAACAACATATATAACAGTTTTTATACAAGCTGGTCAAGAGGGCACTTGTACAACCTGCAGGCAAATAGACAGAGACTTAAAATATCCCTGGTGTTTGTATGTGCATATTGTCTTGTTTCTATTTCCTGACCTTCCAATTCCATGGTCATGATTTGTAAAACTTGGGTAAACCTACCTTTGATGATCGGTATAATGAAGTTAAAATCGCTAGAAAAAGCATCTGAATATATATTACTATGTGTATTGTAAGATATCTTACAATACACATTGCATTATAAGCAGGTACCCATCTTAAACCTAATTCACAGCATTTGTCCTCATCTCTATTTCATAGCAATTGTGTTCAATCATCATTATCAGCAGCAGCAGCATAATAATAATAATAATAATAATAATAAGTATTATTATTATTAGTATTATTATTATTACTATTATTATTATTATTGTTGTTGTTTTTATTCTCCTTTTTTTGTTGCTGTTTATTCTTCAAATTGTTCTCTGTGTGATTAGGCAAATTATTACTTAACACACTTTGCTATCTGAACTAAACTTCTGCCAAGCGATCATTTTGATGTTGACAAAGTGCAGCAATAAAGCTCCCGCAATGGTCTCCGTGACACATCAGCAGAACAGTAAAATGAATAGCTTCATATCTATGAGGTAATAATGGCTGAACTCGATCGACTCACATGAGGTAAACAGCAGAATGGTTGCATTTAGTGAAGTAATAAAGCCATCATTCTTCTTTGAACTAAACTGCCATGTTCACACATTTAAAACTACTACCCTATGAAAGTATAGGATGCTACGATAGCTTATTCATCCTGTTGGGTTTTAATATACTGCACATCCACTGTATAAAGTATAACTGCAAAAAGGCACTACATCATTGGTTGTGACTGGGTTATCTTTTGTGTATAGATAAGTTTGATAAATCATTTTAACATGAAACAGGAAATTCCTATATGAACCAAATAAAATGCATACAGTGCATGCATAGGCATTTACCACCTTAAACTTTTCATGCAAATTGGTTGCACCAGAACTAATAATTTAGGGCAAACATTTTCCTTTGTACATTATTAAAAAACATTTTTTCAAACAACAGTAAATTTGCATCCCTTCAAATTTGTGGTCTGTTTTGAGTGGATTAATGACAAAATATCTCAATTAAGTTGATGCTGGTTTCTAGTCCTAACTGTACAAAATGGAAATAAGTGAAAACATAAAATAATAAACCAAAAGATTATTAAAAACTACAGTTTTTATTATACTGTAAACAGAATCTTGATTATATTTCATTATATCACATTCAACAGGCAAAATCAGAAAAAACAGCTTTAAGTAAAAACAGAATAGGTAGGTGATTACTGAATCACATTTTCAGGGCTAATTGGACACAGAATATGACTATTAGACGATTTTTTTTTTTTACTTCAGTCTGTTCAGCTAGTATTGGCTAATTCTTTCTTAAGGCAGTGTTTTCAGTGTTAGCATGATATGAAATTCCATGAAAATGAGCAGAAATACAAGCATCAGTAAATTAGTTGTTGTTCATATATCCTTTTATTGTAAACATCCTCCAGCTCTTGTTTTCGTAGTCTCTCAGACTTACAGGAAATAAGCAAGCAGTGATTGCCAAAAACCTACTCTTATAGTTTTAATTGAATATTAAAACTGTTTAGAATTTAATGTTCAATTTCCTGAATTGCTGTTGCAGGCCACTTTTCAAATACAGTGTAAAACCAGCACCTGCATGCTGCATAAGTAGAATTAAAAGTTAGTGCTTAGTTATCACTTTAGAAAGAAAAAAAATCAATTCAGAAAAAAGGTGTCCCCTAAGGGCTGCAGCTCAATCTGCACATTTTATATCACATTTTGTTCCTGTTTACTGATTATGACCTTCAGGATGCCGCTAGTGTCCCGTGGCAGTGATGCTGCAGGCCTTTTGCCATAAAATTCAGGGATATTCAGTGTGTAATGGTCCTTATAGGAATTCAAATCACAACGAGCTGAAAGTTTAATTTCAAGCTTAATTACAGTTCATGCTTAGCTGCTAGCATTTGTAGTGAATCCCCCATTTGATACAAAACACACAGGGATTTTTAAATCATGTTTATAAAGAGTAAAAAAAAAAATTAAAACAAAACAAAAAAAAATTGAGAACAGTTAATTGCTTTTATTTCATTAATGAATGGAGGATTCCTTTGCGCCTCTCTGTATATGAGGTGACAGAGGATTAGAGAATGGCTTTGTTGACACAAGGAAGAAGAGCTGAGTGTCATGTTTCAATAACTGCTTCAGAATTAGGCTAGAAATCACATTCGGCCATGTGGATTTGCTTGGGCAAAGTCACTTATCATATTTGAATTAAGGTGTTGCAATGACCAGGAAAGACTACTGGCAGAAGATCAAATTTAAGTCTGGTCATCAGTACACATATATACACATAAACACACACACACAAAAAAAACACACATAGACACTTTATTTCATGAGCAAAATGTTGTGATTAAACCTAATTCGCATGCACATGGCCTGTAATTTTCAGTCATCTTGCAGGAAAAAGAAAAATCATCATTTGTTCACCCCTTTAGCACACACATATTATCATCAGCTGCAGGCTGGGGTTACGTGAAACGCGAAGCGAGAGATAGGATGAGAGTGTGTGGAATAAAGAGAAAGACTCAACCAGAATATTCATAGCCTTCTTCATTTCTATTCACAGAGCGAGACAAGCATGGATAAATCTTAAGTCACTCTCCCAGAATGACCTTGAAGATCATGTCGTCTGGATACTTCATTTCTACTGTCTTATATAATAAAAGCTTAACTCTTCTGTAATCTGTAATGAGAAAGCTGTATAGTAGTTTGATTTATTTTTTCCAGATACTGTAGTATAGCACATATACAAACTGGATCACCATTATTTGCTAGAGATAATTTGCCAACAATCTATGCAGCCAGTGCACCTTATTTCATTATTCCTACGGTCAACTGAATCTAATGAATATAACATTATAAAATCCTCTACATCTTAATTTGGTGGTCTCTAAAGAATGCAAAGAAAACGTTTTGCTTTGGTGCACAGTGCAACATGCAGTAGGAAATTAAAAATAATGAATACAGTAGACAGACATAAACCAGCAAATTAAGTAATTTATTATAGCGTGTCAATATATCATAGATAAAATAACAACATTGACAAATTATCATCTGCCATGGTCATGCTTTACATCACAGTTCTTTTTCATCTTCATCTTTATTGTTTAACAGTGGTTTAAATCCAGTTGCATGACCGCCAACTGTCTCATTCTTCCTCATTTTCCCAGTCTTAAAGCCAATTTTCCCATCCAGCCTTCCATAAAGATGTCTAATGTTTCCTTCCTTGATCTTGTCTTGTCTGGTTCAACATCACAGTTCCCATAAAAGCTTAGTTAGCATGAACATACCATGAACTAACTAAAGTACCTTCAAAGTAACATTAACAAGGAAAAAAAATCACAGTGGAATAGTTAACACCTGTATTAACACCGGTATGTTTATACCATCAATAAGTAAATTTAAGCGCACATGTACATAAGCAATATCAACTATAATTAATATCTTAAGTTATTAAGTTATCATTAAGTTTTTAAATGGAAAAATTCTATAATTCAGCATTATGAAACAATTTGTAATGTATTTTTTTAGTTATTCATGTATTTTACTAAGATAAATCCAGCCTCCATTCAACTGCAGGGGCATCATGCAATGTGTCTAGCTATATATTTTAGGATCAAAGGATTGAACCTAAAGGATAGAGTTGCGATACATCAGTACCACTTGTTGAACCATTATACCCTTTCTTGCTAATTTACAGTATATGGAATTACTTTGATTTATGTATTAAATAAACAATCATCAATGCAGGTTTATTTAATCAACATTTAAACAAATGATTTACTCGATTATTCTATTAATATACTTATGCTGAAATTTATGACTTGTCAGTGTTAGCTAATATACTGTACAACCTGAATTTCGGGAAAGTTGGGTAGTTTTTTTAATTAGAATATAATGAAAACTAAAAGACTTTCAAATAACATGAGCAAATATTTTATTCACAATAGAACATAGAGAACATACATTTTTAAACAGAGTAATTTTATACTTTTATCTTCTAAATAAGCTCATTCAAATTTGGCCTTGTGTATTTCAACAGGACAATAGAAAACCACATACTGCAGCTATTACAACAGCATGGCTTCATAGTAAAAGAGTCTGGGTGCTAAATTGGCCTGCCTGCAGTCTAGATATTTCACCTATAGAGGACATTTGGCAAATCATTAAACAAACAATGTCAAACATGACCATAAAATCTTCAGCAACTGGGGACCTACAGTATATCAGGCAGGAATGGAACCAAATTCCAACACCAAAACTCCAGAAACTCATAACATTAATGCCTAGACATCTTTAAACTATTTTAAAAAGAAAAGGAGATGGTACAGCATGGTAAACATCCCCCCGTCCCAACTTTTTTGAGACCTCTAGCAGACATCAAAATTTAAATTAGCTCATTTTGTGCATAAAATTGTAAAAATTCTCAGTTTAAACATTTGTTATGTTCTCTATGTTCTATTGTAAAAAATACTTGCTCATGTGATTTGAAATTCTTTTAGTTTTTATTTTATTCAAATAAAAAAATGTCCCAGCCTTTCTGGACTTCGGTTTGTAGTAAATAATGTTGATTAGAGGAACCTTAATGTAAAGCATTACCTGTATTATATATTATGTAACGGTCACGTCTTGGTACATGGTTTAATGTGTACAAGTGGTATGTTCATCCTGACCACTAGGGGCACCACTAGCAACTCACTAGTTTAAAGAAAAGAGGAAGCAGTAGAACGAGAGGCAGATACAATTGTTACCTCATGCTACTTCTCTAAAGGATCCCGGTTTGAGAAACATTTGTTTGCTGCTCAACCAGGATTTTTGCTTAACCTACAAGTTTGTGCTACTGTGTGTTTGTGCTGAGAGTAGGATTTTGGAGTTTGGGTGCAAAATTGCAACTGCCTAAGAACTTTGCCTAATGGACTTTTGCCTTATCCCAAGGAAGACATCCATTTAAATCCATGTTTTCATTATTTCCTCTTTCTACCCTGCAACAGATACGACTTTACACTTTGTCAATGGGTTTTCTCTCCTAAGATCTGAGATGGACATTTATATGACCATACATTCGTGTTGGACATTGATCATAGTTTTTGTGAACGTTTCATATAATTGGAAAAGATTGAAAAGATTCAATATACGCTGGCAAATGACTTTCGTTAATCCTTGTGTATTATATATTTTGGTAATACTTTTAACATTGCCTTATAGGTTATTGCAAAGTTGGACCCTCCTTTATTTTTTTATAACAAAACTGGCTTAAAGAGCTGGAACGGTTATAATTTACATCAACTAGCCAAATGTTTTTAATGAAAAGTCTACAGATTATAAAAAAGAAATTATACAAATAATGTGACACTAAAAGAAACGTGTTAATAGTGTTAATAGTAAATTACATGTTTGTAGAGTGCTAATACATTTCTTTAGTTCACTATGATCACATATGATTTGTGATACCTGCATCAGTTGACTAAGTGTAATACTAGACAGTGTAATAACATACACAGTAAAATCCCCAGTGCTGATTTAAAGTTTATCTATGCATATAATAAAAATGTCTGTACATTGGAGAAAAAAAAAATTTGGGGAGATGTAAGATGAGTGATAGAACACATCAAGATGGACTGTTTGTGCACACATCACATAACAACTACTGAACAAATATTAATGTGTTTTTCACTGGTGTACAGTATTTGGCCGCGCTTGATTTAACACATAGGCTTTGTTTCATCATGCTAATTTGAATTTTAAGTGGAAAAAACCCTAAAAAAAAAATCGACGCTGTACATTTTTTAATACACGCTTATGAGTGTGCAATTGAAATCTACTCAACAAATGCAATCTTACACCTTCATTCCTTATTGGCACAGTAATACGTAAAAAATCAACAGATGACGTGCATTTTTGAAACATGCTTATAAGTATGCAAATAAACTCCATGTGAACAAATTAGCAGGCACTTTGTTATCTTATCATATAAATGCTGCTAATTGTTAAATAAACACTATAATTTTGCTTTGTATATAAGTATACTTTTAAATAAGTTTGCTGTGTACCATTTCCATATTTTCGAAAGGAATATCTGTTCACTACTTTAACTGATGATGGTACTTTATTAAGCCTGTTTTGTTTCATGTTGCTACTATTGAAACCCTGCTACTACGTTAAGGAGCTTGAAAACCATTGAAAAATGTAATTGCCATTTTTTTTTTACACAATTATTTCCATATTTCATTTTGTTTGTCAAACTTTGTGAGTGCTATCATTTTATATTTTCATGTTAACAGGATAACAAATACATTTTGCCCATCCACCTCAAGCCATGCTCCTGGCCCCAAGTCATTTGTGCATACCACTCTGTCCTCATTTCTAATGGAGCAAAAATTTGGATGTAAGACAACCACTCCCCATTGGCTGTCTCAGTTAAAAACCATCGCATTCTACTTGCAGAGCATTTGCTTTTAAATCATAGCATGTCCCAAAGATTGCAGCTCTGCGACAACAGACAACTAATGATACACTTGCTATGCCACTGGGTAGTGTGGGTACTGCCACTCTAATGTGTGTGTTTGTGTGTGTGTGTGTGTGTGTGTGTGTGTGTGTGTGTGTGTGTGTAAGAGAGAGACAGAGACAGAGAGAGAATGTGCTACAGCATGGAAGCATGTGAATTACACTACAATGGAACATACAACTGCAGAAACATTTTTGTGGATAATTTCCTGTGTCGATAATTTCCATGTTCACGTGTCAACTTTGTGTGCTCAGCATATGAAAATGTTTCACTCGTTCTCACCATTCCAACTAATCCCCTGTAGTGCCTTGGCATACTTTATACCTTTGACGTGCTGTAGCAGATTAGCACGTGACAACTCACTGAGCTGCAGCTCATAGAAGAAAAGCGACAGCCTTTGCAAAAGGGACAGGAGTACGTTAAATCTAATATCTTATAATAAACGTCAGATCCTTTACTCATAAACATTATGTTCTTATAAACAATACTGTAACCCCTATTCTAGCACCAGATCGCTTTTCTGTTTATGGTGATTGTAACCATAGAAGCAAGCTTTATATCAATAAACATATCAAATATTAAATATTACATAACAGTAGTGCAGGGCCTATTCCTGCACCAGATTCCCGTACTATTTATGGTCATAGTAACAACAGGGGCAGATTGTACATAAGTAAATACAGCATATCATTTACTGATACAAGCTGTGAAACTGAAGTTTTGTGTAATTTGTTGCAATGTTAGAATATTCTAGGTTTATACAAACTATATAAAGGTTAAACATTTGAGGTCAATTAAAAAAAATGCATTGCTTGCACAAGTTTTACTCCACTTTGCACATTTTAATGCTAGTATTGTGTCCTTTTTTTCTTTTTAGCTATTTCTTGTCTTGCAAAAGTGTTCATGATTTAGTGTATTTACTGTTGGTGAAGAGTACTTTTCATGTAGATTCTTAATTAGAATAAGATCTCTTCTAACACATTCAAGATCTTGGTAACTACTGCAGAGAATTTTTTTGTATAATTAGGATACATGTTTTGAAGGTGAACCTCCACTTCATTCTGAAGCTCAAGTCCTGTTTTTTTTTTTTTTTTTTTTCTGTAAGCCTGTTCTTATTTTGGATTGTAGAAAATGTGAAGAGGCTTAAAAATGTAAATAAAATCATGTCATTTAAAAACAACTATATTATTTTTGTGAATTAAGAACAAAAATCTCTCTGAGGCATCCAGGATTGTTTTCCCTGTATTTTTGGGGGAGAAGATAAACGATTACACCAAGGATTATCCATAATTAGTTTACAGGTAGAGAATAGGATATGTCCTGTTGAAATGAAATCAGTAATACTTTCCTAAATGGAGAACTGTATCTGGGGAGTGATATCAATCCCATTCCACTTATAGAAGCTCATATTAGAATGCAGTGTCTCTGCTTTCTTAATGTAAAGGTTTTCTCTCCAAACAACAAATACACCAAATCTGCTATCTATCTTCTATGAAAATGTAAGTTCTTTTTAATAAAAAAGTTCGCTCTTTCAGAGCGGAATCTTTGGGCTTTTGGGTTACTTTTTATTCATGTGGCCATTTTATATATTGATGAATAAGATCGGTGCTTGAACTTATCTTGCTATATCCAAAAAGATTTAGTATGTTTGCTGTATATTATTATTGTTATTTTTTTTTATTCCATATAGTTAGTGAATAGAAAGTGCTGTTTGGGAATCTTTTAAACATGAGTATTATGTATCAATAAACATTCACAAGGTATAGTCTCAATGACATAAATTTAAGGCCTTTGATAAACATTAAAATCTGTTTACCCAAACCAATAGGTAAGAGCCTTCTATTAAATGATTACTACAATGAGTAATATGATTTATCTGGCAACAAGTTAGTTAACCCTAACTCATGCAGTAAAAAGCTTCTTATTGTTTGCCAACCATGTCAGAAGATGTGTTCATTGCAAAGATGTCAAAGATGTTATTCTGTTCCAGAATGGTTAGGTTATTGGCCTGCAAAACAACTCAGAAGATTGCTAAAACTACTAAAATTGGGTTAAAAACTGTTTAAGTCATTATTAAAACATGGAAGGATATTGTTGAACCATCATAATTGCCTGTGTGCGCGTGTGGGGCACGGGGGGGGGGGAGCTTTAGGATATGAGGTTGCTTCTGTTAGTGAGGTTGAGCAACTCCAAAAAATAGGGCCAGTTAATGAATGGTATATACTAAATGACCTATTTATCTATCTGTCTATCTATCTATCTATCTATCTATCTATCTATCTATCTATTTATCTATGGAATATATATATATATATATATATATATATATATATATATATATATATATATATTGTATATATATATATATATATATATATATATATATATATATATATATTAGGGCTGAGCGATAAAACAATAACGATATGTATCGCGATAGACACGTGATCGATATCAATAAAAAGTGTGTTAGATAAAACGTTCTATTTAATGTTAATTTATGCCCATGCAGTGATGAGAAAGACAAACAAGTTGATGCATGTCCATTCTTTTATTTTCTGCGTTGTCAGGTGATTTTTTTGATATTACAAACTTCCGGGTGGATTCTGTACTTAAATCAAACCAAAGACTACTAAAAGAAAACAGGTTCAGGCTCTATATTCCAGCTCATCTCTAGGGCTGCAACAACTAATCGATAAAATCGATAATTATCGATAATGAACTTCGTTGTCAACGAATGCCGTTATCGATTAGTTGGGCTGCTCACGTCACTGAGGAGCGCGACCACGATGCACAAATACACAAAGATACACACAGATACACAGCCGCTTGCGCAATGGATGTTACAGGTGCGTCTGCAGGAAAAAGCGCGTGCCCCGAGTCCTCCAAGGTTTGATAGCAATTTACATTAAACGCCTCTAAGAAGACGGTAACCTGCACTCTATGCAAGACCGAGCTTTCATGGCATGTCATGCACGAACATTTAAACAGAAAACATGTTGGTGTTACGGATGGTGAAGCGTCAGCAGGGTCGGTAAAAACAGTATCTTTATCGTGTAAAAGTTGTATAGTTTAAGTGCTTTTGTTTAAACTGTTTGCTAACTTCGGGACAGTCGCGCTAGATCTTTTCACGTGCTACTCGCTAGCATCACATTGTGCAATCACCTCATAAGCAATAGTGATTAGTTAAATGGCGCTATTTTAGATTGACTTAATTTACACGGTGCAACAGTAGAATATTACATTCAGTGATTGTTGTGGTTTTCAGCGAATGCAAATAACAGTATATTTGTGACTATTAGCTTTTTGCATTTCTACAGTTTTTTATAGTCCACTACAAAGTTAACTTGTAATTAACTGTGGTTTTACTTATGCATACATCATTTTATTATACAAAATTACATTATTTTAGCTGTTTATATCTTATTAACTGAATATATCAGTGTATTTTTTTAAACTATATATATATAGGCCTATATCATATTTATATTTTATATATTATATATAAAGTATAATATATAAAGACTTCATATAAAAGTTTCTTTTTATACATAAATAATACCCTGATTTCTGTTTTTTTTAAATAGTTATAAGCAAAATATAAAATTAAAGAAGTGGTTAGGTTTTATCCGATTAATCGATTAATCAAAAACAATCGCCCAACTAATCGATTATCAAAATAATCGTTAGTTGCAGCCCTACTCATCTCACATTTCTGCGTTCACGCACATTGGACTGCATTACCCACAAAGCATTGCCGCACTGGACTACACGTCCGTAAACAGCTGCCGTAAAATCAACCTCTCTCTGTTTGTGTAAACTCTTGCTCTCGCCGTGAGAGAGTTCTTACAATGACTCGCATGGTTATCCTGCCTGTTCGCGCTATTTCCACGTTTGGATTTACCGTCCGCGCTACGAGGGCTAACTGTTAGTCTTCTGGTCCGCTTCCGGTTGCCCGTGACAGTTGCATTAACAAAGGCACTCGCTCTCTGGTAACCCAGCAACGTAGGGAGTGATACACTAACGTCAATCATGTAACAGTATCACGTTTGGTTGCACCATGTCGTTGTCTCATGCTGGTCTGCTGGATTCCTCTTCAAAAGCAGAAAATGCACTTTGCACTATTTCATTACACTTTATTAAGCATTTCTTACATTTTCTTTTATTTTGCACCTTAAATGTTAAGAGATAATTGTTAAGTGTTTATTGTGACTTTAGACTTTTGTTTACATTTTAATTATTTGAGTTTTCCATGGTTATTGACATTTCTGTCTTAATAACTGAGTGGACTATGATCACAGAAAGGTTAAGTTTAAAATAAAAATGTATTTTAAATGGGTCATATAAATATAAATAATTATCGATATCGACCGTTTTCAGCCATATCGCCATATATATATATATATATATATAGTTAAAGAGTGGTTCAGGGAGCATAAGACCCACAGAAAGGCCAATACAGTAAAAACTGTCAATGCTGGCAACAATAGAAAGGCACCAGAACAACCAGTGCACCATATCCCACATTGCACAGGGCCCAGCAGGCAACGGACCCTGCCTGTTTGTTTTCATGCTTGGTTAATAAATTAAAAACAAATTTGTTCTGTAAGGAAACTGCCATGCTCATGACTAATTCTCTCTCTCTCTCGCTCTCTCATTTTTAATGTTGATGATGTGGCAGTGGAATCACAAAATGAGGTGACATAATGTTATTAGATTTCAGTGAAGTACCTTTTTTCTCTAACCCGCAGAAGCAGCTTCCATTTGTGTCACACTTTTAAAACTATGTTTTTTCTGTAGTTAAGCCTGTGCTTACTGTAACTATTGTGCTTCCTGTCATTATCATCTTGTTATACATATTTTGTCTGTAATGTACTAGTCCTTATACTGTAAGTTGAACATCCTAACGCACTTCTAGCAAGTTTAATTTATTATTATGTATAAGGTAAGTATTAACAGTTTGTGAGGGAACAAAGATTTAAAGCATTTGCTAATTTGATGAATGAGTATTTAGAATTTTCTTTTTCTAAAGCCCAAAAAAAAGTTCTTTCTTTTTTATTTTTTTTTTACTAATGGTCAACAGTACAACATTCATGCTCTTAATTACAGCACTGATCTGATTTTTAGCACAGAAATGCTGAAGTTTGGCAAGACTAATTTCTGTTTTAACAAAAATATACTGTATGTCTTAAAAGCAACAGTGACAAACACTCAAAGTTTATTGAAGATAATTTGTAACTTCAAGGTATTTAAATCTGAATATTTTTCTACCTTACATTATAGATGTACTTGCTTGTATTTTCATGCACATACTGTATCTGCAGATGAAACATATTTAAAGAAGTGATAAAAAGATGATGCACTTAATCCTTTGTAGTATTCTTCTAATATTACATATACCAGTCAGCCATAACAATAGAGCACAAAACATTATGTTCATTAATGTGTGGGGTCCCATTGTTCCACCAGGGCAGGCCTGGCCACTCGTGGCATGGCTCCACAGGGCCTCTGGGGTGTGGTGTGATGTCTGTATGCCTATAGTAAGGTAAGCAGCCTGAAAATCATAATGTAACAATAGGAGTAATTAAATTATGTTTAGATGCCAGTAATCTCAGTCATATGGACATTATCATAAATAATAGTAAAAATGTTGTCTTAATAAAGGCTTTACTACCTACCGTTTTAAGCAGATCTTGCATGTATGTTAAGATTAAGATGATACCTTCTGTTTTATGTTTAAGATGTTTCTTACATCTCTAACACAACTTAAAAAGGACACACTCTGTCACAATAACAACATGAAGCATGCATCTATTTAAATTTGTCTGAGAGGAGAAAAATACAAAAGGCTTTTTTTTAGTTGTACTTGAAAGGGAAGGCCTTGCTAGCTACGCTTGATTAGCAGATAACTCACAGTACGTTACACTTGATTATACAGCAGCACTATTGTGCTTCATTCTCATTTCTTTATGTGGCTGATGAGACTTAATCAGCCCTGCTTTAATCAATGGTGGGGTCAAAAAAAATTTAAAGAAGAAAGAATAATATTACAAGGTCTTCCCACAATCATTTTCTATGCAGATTAGTGTGTAATGAGGCTGTGAATTCAAACAGATCAGTGCAATGCCATGCAAACAGGTGATGACTCACAGCAGTACACAAAATGAAGACCCTGGATCTGAGAACACCCTAGTTCAAGAGTTCAGTCGGTTTTAGATATTGCTTTTATTGATTACTGGATTCCTTCTAAGTGAAGAGCCTAAATTTGGTGCATTGTCTGACTGTGCTGCATCACTGAATTGACATAAGTTAAATCACACTTTTATTTTCTTCAAGCACTTCGACTAGAATTGATGGATGATATGAGATATATGCCTCATATTGTCCATATCATCATGGGTATTCTAATAAATAAACATGTACAGTTTACTGTCTACATAAAAATATATACATATATTATGGATTGTAAAGAATGTTTTGTTAACCTTACTACATAATACTAAGTAGCCACATTGTAAATATTATTAAGCTTATATTTATATTGTGTTTTTTAGTCTGCAACTTTACTAATATTAATAAATAAAACAGAAAATGGTTAAATAAAAAAAATTTAAGTGATAAAAGGAATACAAAAACTTTACTAGATTGATAAACACCACTGAATTGTTCTAGTGCTTTTCTAATTTGCTAGCATTTACTTTTTTGTTAGTTTGTGCTGAATTTGCTTTAATTTGCTGAATTTTTAATTTATCCATTCAATCATTTATTTATTCGCTTATTTGTTTAGGTGCAAATTCACACAGCATACAGAAGGAAAAAAGTCTGTTACTCTCTGATCACATCTGCTCTCCTGGATGTTTGATTTCAGAATGACTGTTGCACTGCTGAAGGTGATATACATGTTTTCTTATTCTTTAAAATTTAATGAGGCTCCAGTTCCCATTAGCAAGGCTAGGGAAATCAAGAAAGAAGAGAAATGGCTGAAGAAAAAAACACACATATGCAACAATTGCTGCGCTTATCCCTGCGGAGATGAAGGTAACAAAATACAAATTCTTTGTTACTGTACTTTACAGAAAAATCCTTAATGATGGATAGATAGATAGATAGATAGATAGATAGATAGATAGATAGATAGATCGATAGATCGATAGATAGATAGATAGATACTTTATTGATCCCAAAGTAAATTCCAGATATCCAGCTGCCGTAGAGACAGTAACACAAAGACAGGTTGTAAATTGCACACTGTATATCTTACATCCTGTATAGTCAGTACACACAGTATTAATACACAAATCAAAAGTTTTAAAATAAAAAAAACCATTCAACAATGGTTGTATAGATAACTGAATTC
Source organism: Clarias gariepinus (assembly GCF_024256425.1). Taxonomy (NCBI): domain Eukaryota; kingdom Metazoa; phylum Chordata; class Actinopteri; order Siluriformes; family Clariidae; genus Clarias; species Clarias gariepinus. The sequence goes on from NC_071103.1 coordinate 31,930,330, forward strand.
AATGTCATTACTTTATTTTCATTACAAACTTTCTTCAAAGGAAGTTTTTGAATTAGTTGCTCATCCCCTTGTACAAAGTATTTTGCTTTAATCCTCCTAACCATTTTTCTGCCATTACTGTCTAGAGTTTTAAATAATTCTAAAAAAGATAAAGAAAGAAACAGAGGCTTTTAGACCTGGAAACAAAGGCACACATAAATCCTATTGAATTTAACTTTTAAATGCAGTTAGCATTGTTACCTTTTCCTGAAGCTTTAGGTTTACATCTGCCTTTGCACCTTGGTCATCATATTTAGCATTGTGGAATTGTGAAATGTCTTTTTTCAGCATATTCCTGTCAAGAGATCTATTATCTTTTGTACTCGTTGAGAGGACTCCTGTCGGACGCTTCCATTTGTAAGGAGCTCTTTGCAGCCTCTCATCATCAGAGATTGAGAGGCACGATGAGCAAGGGGGAGGGAGAGAGTAGGGTGCTGTTAAAATGGCCTGCCATGCCTCAGCGATATAAGAGGCACTTCTCCTCCTCTTGATAGCCAGGATGGGGTCTAAAATACAGCTAAGAAGGACTGGAGAGGGAACAAGGTCTGCTACAAACCATGAAAACAACATCCCTAATGAAGATTACCCGAGCAGGGATTTCATCATAATATCTATTTGCATGACATAAGCATGGTTGCTTTGCATAAACCATGAAAGTAGTGGTGTAAGTAGAAAGTAAATTATATTTTTTAAAATGACAAAAGAAAGTCAAGTTATTTAATAAGGCTTGCTGAATAACACTTGACCAACGTTACTGCTGTTGTCTCATAGCAAGTGGGAATCCAAACAGCAATAGTCTGATTACAATATCTGGTGACAGGGTCATGGGTGTCCAATGCTCACTGATATACACAACGAGTGAAAACTACCAGCTAGTCCAATCTCACAGATAAGCTTTTGCTGACATGCATCAGAATTGGATCAGGCAGCAATGAAGGAAGGTGGTTTGATGAATGAGGTTTTCTTTTATATTATGTGGACAGCTGGTTGGTTACGTGTGCACTTTACCTAAAAGTCATTGCAGAACAGGGGAACAGTTTACACACACTTAAACATTCATTCACACTTTGGAATGCCTAACCTACAGTACATGTCTTTAGACTGTGGAAGGAAATCAGAGTACCAGAAGGAAACCCATTAAGCATGGGGAGAACATGCAAACTCCATGTACACAGAGACAGGAATTGAGCTTGGCCGGGAATCGAACACGGACCCTGGAGGTGCAAGGAAACAGTGCTAACCACTACACCACCGTGCAGCCGACTTTTATTCAATCTGGCTAATTTATGTCCCGGGACACGAGGTTTGTCTATATTTAAACAATTCATTCAAAAGACTCAACATAATCTTGTTTTAGGGTTTTTCCACGTTACAGGAAACACATGACCCCGAAAAAGGCGAAAAAGAAAACAGTAAAGTGTCTACATAATCAGTAAAGTGAAACTACTGGCTTGGTAAAATGAAAAGCTGCCAAGGCTGAACTAAATGCGATCACTGAATCTCTGGAGAATGCTAAAGCTGTTGCAGCTACTCCAGCATTAAGAAACTACAGCTTCTGCAATGACATTATGTGATTTGGACATTGTACAAACACAATATTAGATACTTAATCAAGCTATGTCAGATACTGTTGTGTCACCTTCTGTTTCACTTTCAAATACTGTACTTTTTTTCCGTTCCTCTTGTTCCTGCTATCACTAGCGCTGGTTTTTCTGCATTTAAAAGACGGTATGGATGTCATGGAAATATTTGCACTAGAAAACTTAGATAAATTGTGTACAAAAGGCACAATATGTATGATTCTTGTGTGGGAAGCTGTTTAACATCTGGTTGCCATTCTTCTTGTTGTCCGTTCAGATGTTCTAACCACATGGAGCCCCAGATGTGCAATGCCACAATACATGCATGTAATTTACTTGGTGTATAGCTGTACTATGATATAGTGCTGTAGTCAACTACCAAATTAAAACTAAAACTGGTATGGTTTGGAATTATTGAAGTTTTGTTTGCAAAAGCCCGCAACACTTTTTTTTCTTTATTCTAATTTGTTGCCAGTGACTTACAAAAAATAATAATAATAATAATTAAAGCATTAGTTGAAAGAATTTGAAAGAATTTTTAGTAAACAACACATAAACTAAAACAAAATCTTTTTTTTTTTCAAATGAATTTAGAATAAACCATCAACAATGGAAACAAACAGATAAAAGACAAGACTTAAGTGAAAACAAAGACATTAAGTATTGAAAATAGAGCATAATGAGATCAAACTATGAACCCACAAACAGTGTTAAAATAAATATCCCAAGAACCTTCCAGGGGATAACACTGACAACACTGATATAACTAAAACCATTTTGATATAACATTTTTGCTTTCTATCACTATTGTGACTCAAAGAAACCATGCACAATATTTTCTCCATCAGTTGTCAAAACTTCTAATATACTATTTTGCTATCAACAAATAATCAGTTTTAAGCGTACTAAAAATGCACCAATCGACCGTAATACCAGTCATATACATATCCATATATATATCCTGTATAGTTATGACTAATAGGTGTATTTTCAGTGCACTTGAGACTGATCAGTTTATGATGGCACCATAATTTATTATATAAATAGTATCATACAAAATTAATTTCCCTGCTAGTTAGATATACTTGAGTTCATAGGACACTATGACAATAATTCTTCCATTGGCATTTTTTCTTATTACATATTTCTACTATCATTACACATTTTATTACAGTTATGTAGCATTTACTAAATAAACAATAAGCATACAGCATGCACTAGCTTGTCACTTTAATAGAAAAAACCTGTAGCTCAGCTTGTTCATGCAATTATCTACTCAACCTTCCCACTCAAATATGCCCTCTATGGCACCAGATTCCTGTTCTTTGCTGACAGAAGTGGATCCCAATGTGATCCTCAGCTGTTAAAGCCCATCTTCCTAGAGGTCCAGGGTGTTGTGCATTTTGAGGCTCCCAGCACTGAACACTCCCTCTCAGACTGAAAAAGACTGGCAATTTTTTTCTGACCTCTCTCTTTAACAAGACATTTTCTTCATAAGAACTGCAATTCACCTCCTTTTGTTTTTAGTACAATTTCGTTTAAAGGAAAATTCTTTCTTTCTTTCTTTCTTTCTTTCTTTTTTTTTGTTAGTCTGTCAGCAAGTGAGAGCATGCCAAATAATTAGATAGCGTTTCAGGCATTCCAATCCCAGTCTGCCCCTTCACTGTCCACTCTGCACTGTTCTCGTGCATCATATTTACATCCACATCACATTGAGACACGTTTCTATTACTGTACATCCTAAAAATATGGGTGAAAGTAGTAAGAAATGCTGGAACACAGCACAAAAACAAAAGGACGTAGTACTTTGCACATTTCTCCATTTTGATCTTGCCCTTGCTGTGTTCTTGCTTACTCTTCTGATGCTTATATTGCCACTTGAAGGCCCTGTTCATAGGCACAGTGGTGGAAAACCAGCAGTAGTGAGCACTAACCCCAGACCTTGCAATCAGCAGCACAGATCAACAACATCCTAAATCACCACTGCATTCTATGTAACCCTGGAACAGTGTTTCCCGAGCCTGGTCCTGGAGGACCCATGCTCTGCACATTCTCTGTGTTTTTCATGCTTTATCACATTCACTTCTATTCAGAAGAGGCTGTCAATTACTGTAGCTGATTAGTTTAATCAGGTGTGCTGGGAGCAGACAAAACACTAAAATATGCAGGGCAAGGGGTCCTCCAGGACCAGAGCTGGGAACCACAACGCTAGAGTACATTTATATAAAAATCCCAGGAGATTAGCAATTTTTGAAATACTCAAACCAGTCCATCTGGCACCAACAACCATGACACAGTTAAAGTCACTGGAGTCACATATTTTCTCATTCTGTGCTTTGATGTAAAAATTAACTAAAGCTCTTGTCCTGTATCTGCACTGTAACTTGCACATTGCCCTGCTGTTATACAACTAGTTTATTGGTGCAGGTGTCCAGATTCTAGAGTCCTATAAAGGGTCTGGTAAGTGTATTATAGCTTTAGCCTCAGACACAATTATTATATACCCTTTTAATGTCCTGACATTTCCATTTCCACCCGGACATAGACAGTAATACTGCAACAATATAAAAATACCATCATTCTGAAATGTGAATTCTGTGTTTATACTGTTTTCTTTTTCCTTTTTAAGGAACATAATTTGTAAAATTGAATATGCTGTATTTATATTTATGACTGTATTTAACAAAACCCTTCTGGTGCATCTACAGTATCAGAAGTTTTAATTATTGCTTACATTGAGACTCCTACCAAATGCAACAAGCAGTCTTAAACATTCATATAAAATATAACTAATTGGACATTGTACAGGGGCAGTCATAAAATTCATCATTAAAAAACAACTAAATTATGCCTAAGTTATGTCCCCAGAAATGCAAATTCATGAGAGTCATAAACATTTTTTCTTGTTTAAAAAAACCTGCAGTAAAATTCTGTACAATACCACTAGATGGTTAAAACCAAAAAAATTGCTTCTTCAAAGATGGTCTCCACCAACTCATCCATCGTTTGGAAAAATGTGTCACCTTAGGTGGAGGATATATAAAGAAGGACTTAATTGATGACCAACATTTGTTTGCATTACATTATTTTTTCTCAGCAATGATAAAAAATGTATTTAAATATGAGCTAAAATTAAGCACTAACCTGGTGCAGACCCCCCACGACCCTGTAAACAGGATCAAACGCTATAGATGATGAGTAAGTGAGTAAAAATAAGCAACAAACTGAATGTAGCTAAAATGTCAGTTTTACAAATAGAATTTCATGTTTAACATAAAGGATGCGTGGTTTAACATTTGCAGAACTGCAGTAAGTATATTCATTCTCAACCTAATGATGATGCCATCACATATTTTTTGCAAGAACTTTCAGTGAATAGTACATGTGAAATAGTGGTGTTCTTCAGATTTTCAACAGTAGTGTTCATTGTTTATGAAACAACGAGACAAAACAAAAACATAATAATCATAGAACAGAGGTTCATACCATAAATTAATACTGCAACTCGCTCCTACTCTATAATCCTGTTCTCTAGAGATTCATTGAGAGTGGCAATGAGTTTCAGCTATCGTATACTAGTAAGACATGAGGTGCAATTGCAGAATGTCTTGCATAACACACACACATATGTTGTGTTCCTGTCTCGATCTCTGTTGTATGATTAGGTTATTGCTTAATTGTGTTCACTGTGTTGGTAATTACTTCTGATTTGTCGGTCTTCTTATATCTTGGTGTGGCAATTTTTTACTATCAAGTCTTGACATGCATTTTGTTTCAAGCATTCTTGGGTGCTTTCTTTTTTCAACATCCAGTGTTGTTTTTATTTACTTTTACAGCATTTGGCAGATGCCCTTATTCAGGTACTAGGTAACTGGAGAATCGGAGGAAATGTGCCGCAGTCTTGGGTTTCATAAGTGCTTTGAGATACAGTAAGTGGGTGCTGGACCGATTTTGGCTTTGTAGGAAAGCATCAGTGTTTTGAATCTGATGCGGGCAGCTACAGGGTGCCAGTGGATGGAGAGAAGCATTGGGGTGGGATGAGAGAACTTAAGAAGGTTAAAAACAAGTTGAGCTGCTGAATTCTGGTTAAGCTGCAGAGGATGAATGGTGCCCAGGGGTAGACCTGCCAGGAGAGAGTTGCAGTAGTCCAGTCTTAAAAACAACAAGGGACTAAGCAAACACATGGGTGGCCTGTGTGAAAAGGAGTTTCCAAATTCTCCCGATATTACACAAAATAAATCAACATGAGTGTATAAGGTTTGCTATGTAAGAGAAAAAAAGATTTTCCAGGATTACTCCAAGGGTAAAGGAAGTGATGGTAGGTATGATTTAATAGTTGTCCAGGGATATTATAAGATCTTAATGGGGTTACCATGTTCAAGTTTTTTTCCTTTCTGTGCTTTGACCTCTAGTTTTGGCTTGTTTTACGATTGTTGGATCTACCCTAATAAAGCATCTACCTAATTTATGGATGCACTTAACAAGAGAGTTTTATTATTATTATTATTATTATTATTATTATTATTATTATATATTTGATAGAAGGGTTCAAGGAAAGTCAAAAGATAATTTCATAACACCTTGAAAGTTTTTTAAGGTCTATCATTTGTGTAATAAGTTATTTTAAATAGCTTATTTTTTTTATATTATATGCATATTATTAAAATAAATGACACTTTTGACTGGTTTCAGTATAACCTAAAGGTGTGAGAAAATTTTAATGTTCAGATAGAGAAACACAGTTTCATTTTCTTTTTTTATTGTAATCTTAATTTATTGTAAAATTAACTAATGCAGATAGCAAGTACTGTCAGAGTTGGCCAGCCTTGCCTAATTTGTTAAGTTTTATTTGATATAAATACCACTATTCATTTTAATAAAAAATAATATATATATATATATTAAACATATTATGTAATTATGCATTATGCCTGTGCTTGCACATTCTCTTCACAGCTTGAATAATAATTAAAAAAAAAAATCTAAAACACCATTTAAAATGTCTTAATACACTTCATTACTTGTGTTTGGGTTGCCCAATGATGAAGCATACTTATCAAATAGGAGTGATCTCTTGAGATTAAAACTGTGATGAAAATTTGATGATCAGTAATTCATATCATTTCAGCATTTCTTTTGTTAATGCAGTCTAATTTCAATCAACCAAGAGGTTTTCTTATATTGCAATATTACCAGGGCACGATGTGAGACCCTTGTGCTTTAATTACAACATAGGATATTTATATATTGTGGTGTGTGCCTAAATCTCCTATCACTTCTCGCTTACTTTGGAGCTTACTACAGTTGGTAGGCGGCCTCCCCTCTCAAGGTGTGCGAAGAGGCAGAGCTGCGGTAATGGGCACCAGCTGCTGGTTAATCCTTGCTAATGGATCTCGGACTTCTTCCCACGCTATGAAACATGGTTGGGAGTGCACTGAAAAAAATAACTTGTTGAATAAACATAATTAAATTATGGAAAGAATTTCCACCTGATTTAATGGCTTTCTTTCAGCATTAAGCAATTTTGTTGGCCCAACTTAATGTCCTTACAGTAGGTTCAGTCAAATAAATTTTATTAGGTTCATTTCATTTATTTACTACAGCTGTGTCCAACATAATTTAATACTGTTAACATAAATGAATAGCGTTGGTACAACAAATTTTTCAGTTGTAAATTAAGCTGATCCAACTCAAGTAAATTTAAATTTCAAGTCCTGGTCAACAGAATTCTGTGAAGGAAGGAAGCAGACAAACGGAATAAAACAGAGGTTTTTATTTTACACCAGCAACTTACAAATGAAGTCTCAATTTGAAAAGATGTACAGTACAAAACATAAAACACCACAAATAGGTATTAATCATAGAAAAAAAATTAAACACCAGCAGAAACGTTTTGTACTTCGTTATGAATTTTAAATATGACTATTAGATACAGTTGGTTAGGAAACTCCTGAATTTAGATGCAGACAGGACACTTTTCAGTCACAAACTGCTGTGAAAAAATACAGAGAATACATAGATTACATTAAAATTCATGATACTTAATTTAGCAAATAAACAATATTTATACTTTCTTCCTCTCGCTTCACAACTCATGAGAACAGACCGAAACCAGAACCGAACCGCAGAGTAAGCACGCGCATATAACCGTCTGTATTTTAAGTGTGATTAAAAATACAAGAAATAGCTTAAACCAAAATAACGTGACTAAACATCGCTAAACAGCAGGTGACATTTATGTTCAGTATTTCGTTTCTATTTGGAAAGATGGGAATTAATTCCCTTCTTACCTTTTCCACACGTCTGCCAGACGTTTGTCTTCTCAACAAACTGTTCTCTTCTCGTGATATCTTCTCGCAATGTTTGATCTGATATTTTCGAGTGACAAGATCTCTTTGGTTTATTTTAACATGATTGAATCCAATACATGTTAAGTTGTTGAATTTCATGCGAATACAACATAATTTATTCATGTTCATATTGGAAACATGAAATTATGTACAAAACACATATTACATTTTAGTACATGTAACAGCTAGCCATGGTAATTTTTTTGAGTGTGTAGCTTCGGGTCTGTCGGGCTGTCTCTCTATCAGTCTGTTTGTCTGGACCTGGAAAGCACTGGAGAACCAACTAACAGAGTCACATGGCAGACGCTACAAGCACAAGAAGTTGCATGCGAGAGGCCCACAAGTATGCGCCCAGTACTTCAAATACCTTGGCACACGAGCCCATTTTTTCCACCACCACTGCTCACCAGCCTGAGCCTGCATGTCAGCAGGACACTGCCCTCAATCCTGCGTATGCTTTATTTCATCCCTTTTTTCCAGGGTTTGGAGGTTGCCCGGAGAATGGTACTTGTCTGACTGCATTGTGCCAAGTGTAAAGTTTGGTGGGGCGTATTATGATGTGTGGTTGTTTTTCAGGAGTTGGGTTTGGGTCCCTTAGTTCCAGTGAAAGAAACTCTTAATGCTTCAGCATATCAAAACATTTTGGGTGATGTCATGCTTCCAACTTCATGGGAACAGTTTGAGGATGTCCCCTTCCAGTTCCAACATGACTGCGCAAAGTTCACAAAGCAAGGTCTATAAAGACATGAATAAGTGAGTTTGGTGTGGAAGAACTTGACTGGCTTGCTTGAGTCCTGACCTACCCCCGAAAGAACAACTTTGGGATGAATTAAAATGGAGACAGCAAGCCAGGCCTTCTCGTCCAACATCAGTGTCTGAAAGAATTCCCATAAACTCCCATAAAAACACTCCTAAAACTTGTGGAAAGCCTTCCCAGGAAAGTTGAAATCACAAAGGGTGTGCCACCATCATACTAAACCCAATAGGTTAAGAACTGGATGTTACTTAAGTTTAGTGAAATATTTTTGGCAGTTTAGTGTACATGTATCTACTGTATATAATATAAATTCATTTAGGAATGTCTGAAGAGATGCTTCTTCCTTTCTTCCTTCGTTCTGTTCTCTGCTCTGTCCTTCCTTTTTTTTTCTTCATTCTTCTTTTCTTTAAATCTACCCATCCTACCCACAATTTATTTTGATTTTGGATCTTTTTCCATTTTTTCCCTTACTTCTCATTTTACCCTTCTTTCATCCCTTTTATCTCTTCTCCTTTCTTTCTTTTTTCTTTCCTTTTATTCCTCAACACCACAAAGTTGAGTATTTTATATCCTCCTTTTTCAATTGGACATTGTAAGTTTTATTATAAAATAAAAAGTTCTTTAAAACTAATTGAAATGCATGTGAGTTTGGTGGGAATCAGTGAGTGGATGGTCTTTATCGAATCAAGTCAGCAGCATCTTGTTAATCATGTCAGCGGTAATGCACTAATAAGCAGTTAACAAAATTACATTACTGGTGTGCATATTGTGTTCATTTTTAGGCATGGCACGAAAATAACTTTGAGGGTAAAAAATGACCAATTTCAAAGCTTAAAAGCAATCCTGTCACAGCTGGTTGAAATTAAAGTAGGCTGTTATAGAAAGACATGCATGCTTTTGAGATAGGGATTTTAGATGCATAATTTTAAGATACAGCATCAAGATGATGAAAAATCTATCTTGGTGGGAATGACCTTGTAATTCTCCTCAGTATCTTTTTTGCTTCCTTGTGTAAAGTGTAATCACGACTTTAAAAAATGGCCTCCCGGCTGTGGCGGATAATGTTTTGGCAGTTTATAGAAGAGTTCTGTGCCTCCCTGCAGCTTAAGTATGGATGGCATCAGGCAGTGGAGTGGTTTTGCAATCAAGAAAATATTGCCACAACAACAAAAAATCTTTAAACATTTCTAAAAGGTCAAATCAAGCATAATTTACACATTCCACAAATGGTCCCCAATGGCTCCTAAAAACTATACTCGGCAAAAAAAGAAACGTCCCTTTTTCAGGACTGTGTATTTTAACATAAATGTTGTAAAAATCCAAATAACTTCATCTTCACTGTAAAGGGTTTAAACAATGTTTTCCATGCATGTTCAATTAACCATAATCAATTAATGAACATGCACCTGTGGAATGTTCGTTAAGACCTTAACAGCTTACAGAAAATAGGCATTTAAGGTAACAGTTCTAAAAACGCAGGACACTAAAGAGACTTGTCTACCGACTGTGAAAAACACCCAAAGAAAGATGCTCAGGGTCCCTGCTCATCTGCGTTAACGTGCATTAGGCATGCTGCAGGGAGGCATGAGGACTGCTGATATGGCTAGGGCAATAAATTGCCATGTCCGCACTGTGAGATGCCTAAGACAGTGCTACAGGGAGACAGGAAAGACAGCTGATCATCCTTGCAGTGGAAGACCACGTTTTTACCCTCGTTATCCTAATGTATCTATTTCTTATCTTCTGTGATGGCGCCGGTTAGGTGGCTGCCGTCGCGACTCTGTGGTCGCACAAAATCATTTCACTGCATATTGTACTCTGTATGATGGTGTATGTGACAAATAAAATTTGAATTTGAATTTGAATTTGAAACAACACCTGCACAGGATCGGTACGTCAAATATCACACCTGCGTGACAGGTACAGGATGGCCACAACAACTGGCCGAGTCACACCAGGAACACACAATCCCTCTATTAGTGCTCAGACTGTCCGCAATAGGCAGTCCATGAGGGGGAGATGCACTGCAGTACTTCAAGCAGCTGGTGGCAACACCAGATACTGACTGGTACTTTTGATTTTGAGCCTCCCTTCATTCAGGGACACATTGTGGAACATTTTTAGTTTATGTCTTATGGTGTTGACTCTTTTAGTGGTTATACAAATATTTATACATTAAGTTTACTGAAAGTAAAAACAGTTAAAAGTCAGAGGACGTTTCTTTTTCTGCTCAGTGTGTGTATATATATATATATATATATATATATATATATATATTGTATTGTAAAAAAAACATAAAAACAATAATACTACTAATAAAAACAAATCATTAAATGTAATCGTAATGTACTGACAAAGAGTAGCCATAAAACAGGTACGAATAAATTTTTTATTAAAAACTATTTTGTATTTGCATTTCTAGATAACTGTTCCTGATTAAACTTTGCTTAACTAAAATATAAAATAAATCCTAAAAACTATTAGAATCTCTTCCTCTTTTTAAAGTGTTTTATATACATTTTAAGACTACCTGCTACACACGCAGTAAGCTTGAAAGCAGTGGTTTTCAACTCTAGTCCTGTAGGACCACCTTCCTTGTACATTTTAGTGCTTTCTCAGCTCCCAGTTAATTTAAATTAAATGATATCCAGTCAAAATTTACTCTAAAGTGCTACTTTGGAACAACCAAATCATGAGTTAGGACAATCCTTGCTTTGTTCCTCTAATATTGAAGCTGTGATTTGGGGCAACTCTAAAAATGACTTTAATACTTTGTGACTTTGTATCATAAAAAAAACACATGACAGTAGAAATCACAGCTATGTTTATTTGTGAAAGTAAGAGTGTAGAGACACACACACACACACACACACAATGGAATTAAAATACACAGGACTGGGATTAAACAGCTTTGTTGAAAAAAACTAACAACATAGAAAACCTACTCAAGAAAATGGCCTAAATCAGTTTGGAAAGAAGCATATAGAATGTACTTTAGACTTTTTTTCAGGCATTGTCCAGGTTGACAATGTCAAGAATCCTCAGGCTCAAATTGTGAAAGAGAGTGTCTGGGAGACTAAGAAATCATTTTTCACACATTAATTGGCCATCAGAGAGTCCTGACTTTAACCACATTGAAGGTCTTTGGGATGTGCTGGAGAAAACAGTGTGATAACTCTTTCGTTAAAAGTAACTCCATTATTATAAATACAAGATTTCAGACAAAAAGAAAAATAATGCAGCTCTAAATAAAAATAAATCTTGGGGCATTGTATGAGGTTGTTGCCACAATGCCATGATATTAGAGATATTATGAAAAAATATAGTTAAAAAAAGATAAGTAGAAATTACTACATGGTCATGTTTAATTGTAAAATTAATTAAACTACTGTATGTAAAAAAATAAATAAAAAAAACTGGACTTTGCAGAATGAAAAAACACCATGTGGTCTAATGAAACCAGGTTGACCCTATTCCTGAGTGATAGGGTGTCAGTGTGAAAAGGGAAACACATAAAGATAACACATAAAGATAACACATAAAGATAAGCTCCCATCATGCATAGTGCCCACTGGAAGCAGTATATAATCTAGGGTTGCTTCAATTGGTCAAGTCTAGGCTTAGCATTGTGACAATAAAATAAAGTTAGCTGGTTACCTGAGTGTGTATTGAAGTTATCCCATCAGTCTTGATGACACTGGCATGTTCTAGGATTCAAATAATGAGAGTGCTTCTGGAAACATGTGAGATCATTTGTACACATGGCTGCTACATTGCATGGCTAAATCAAGGCTAAAGCCAGGCTTATTGATAGTGTAGCGTTTTACCGCCAGAAAGGATGTTGGAGAGACGAGTGAGCTTAATTGCAGCCCAATGCAATGGCCGGGAGTACTTTATTCACACAGCACTGTATAGCATGAGCAACACATTCACACGAGAACCACATCCAATTCAGCCTTAACATGAACCGGAGCACATTCAACAGGCCACACACACAGTCTAACAAACAAACCTGGCCGAAGCCACTAACCCAAACACTCTTCCCCAACAGGGTGAACACATTAAAACCCCCCGCAATGTCGTCAGCTGCCGCTCCGCCCATGCCACACTGCCCCCATCCGAGTTGTGACCGTCCCCGGTCACCATGACTCTTTCTGTCTTGGAGGCGTGAGGGCGGTCGGCGCTGGCGCTGTGAACGTCGGGGTCCTTTTGTGAGGGAGGGAGGAGCGCAACATTGTCCTGAGGCAGTCCGGCCTCCGCAGAGTTCGACGTATCGCTGGCGTGTGTCAACGCCCATACGCTCCATACAGTTGGTGCCCTTCTTTGCTGTGCAGAGGTCGCATTGGTGGACAAAGAGTTTACTGTCGGTATGACAGCCTGGCCAGTAGAAACGAGCACGCAAACGCCGCAGAGTTTTATTCACCCCGAAGTGTCCCGAACCAGAATGTCCATGCACCAAATGCAGTACACATGCTCGCTTGGCACCAGAGAGAGCCTGGAGGATTGCACAGGGAGAATGTTTGGAGTCGAGGGTTTTATGTCGCAACGGCGCTCAACTAGCTCGCAGTACCGACTACGCACTTTGCTGCCAGGCCGTTGGAATAAAACGTCGGCATTAGCGTGTAGGTTTCCCGCTCGGTTTGCTACCGGAAGTTCCGCCCCCCGGGTGTGCGCTACTAACATGCCTGGCTGTGGTTTGGGTATTAACAATCTGTCTAACCCGAAGTTACCACGCAGAGTACCGTTATTTAAGTCGCCGTCCACCACACAGTTGACATAGACCTCAGCGCGGCTTCCCAAACGTCCCGACCGGAAGTTAAATCCACTAGTTGGGGGAACAAGAATGGTTGTGGGAGGCGGCTTCCTCTTAGCACCCCCCCGGAGCTAGTTTAACGGCTGCTGGGGTACGCTGTCTTCAGGCCTAAGAATGTTGCAGTTCTGTGGTCCCTGGCCTCGGCGTCATCGCGAAACCTCAGAGACTTGTTCGATGCCTAGCCGCGACGGGTAGCCCTGTCCCCGGCTAGGCTCACCTACCAAGCGGGCCCGAGCTGCGGGAGATCGCTCAGCTCTTTCGCCGTGATGTTCCGCCATTATGGGTTCAGCACTCTCGGCCTCACACAGCACCTCAGAAAGGAAAGCTGGTGGCGCTAACCTGATGTGCTCGCGGAGTCCCCGAAAAAGGCGCGACGTGCTAGCTCTGTTTAATGACAGCAGTGTTATATACAACACAGAAAATCTCTTTATAAAGATTAATCTGTGTCAGCTAAGCAAGCATACAACAGAAGTATCAATTATAAGTATTTTCAATTAGTTTATTTTCATTGTCATTAAATAATTTGTGAATGTACTGTAAATGCTCTTACTGACCCACCTTTAACCATCATCTCAACCAGATCATTACAACTGTTTCCTTATCCATCAGCTCCTGTTTGTGAGCTGGACTTTCCATATATTTCATGGTTGACAACCAGCTGTGTTATTCCAACTGTACACTCTTAAAAAGAAGAGAGATAGAATGTTTTGTCTCCTGTCATCATTGCATGCCTCACTGTGGAAAGGTGATTTCTGTCAAAGGAAGATTATAAAATGAAAGACTGTATTGCTTTCCTTTTCTCTGTCTTATGAAGGTAAAATTTAACAAGGAACCATAGACTGCAAGACATGGATGACTGATACTGAATGAAAAGTAATAACACAAGCAAGACTGAATAAGGATTATTATCAGGGTATATTAAAATAACTACACTATCTTCATTAATTCAAATGAACGCATTGCTCTTGCATTGCTCTCACAACTTTAAACTATTAACATTAAAACCACCTAGGTTACCTGTATGCCACTCTGGGCATAGCGCCACAAAACCTTTGGGTGTGTAAAGTGGTGTCTGGCACCATGGCATTGGCAGTAGATCATTTGGGTGCTGTGTGTTGTAGAAAGAGGCCTCCATGAGATGAAACTTGTATAGCGCATATCGTAGGTGCTCAATTGAATTGGGGTCTGGGATGTTTGGAGGCTGGATTGGAGGCGTTGGGATCTTTGCCTGCCAATCCCCATGCATGTGACATACTGCATGTTGTGGTGCATTTCTATCATGACCAGCATTGATTTTTTTTTTTGGTGATTTGTGCTGCATTGGATTTTCAGTGCGATTTGACCAGATCAGGGGTCGGCAATACACGGCTCCGAAGCCACCTTATGGCTCTTTTATCCCCCCTGTGACTTTTTAAAATAAATAATAAGTATTTACTCACTCACTCACCTTTTATACCGCTTTATCCTGTATTCAGGGTCGCGAGGACCTGGGGCCTATCCCAGGAAGCTTAGGGCACAAGGCAGGGTACACCTTGGACAGGGTGCCAATCCATCGCAGGGCACACACACATACACACACACTACGGGCAATTTAATGAAATTCAATTAACCTTCCCTATGTCTTTGGAATGTGGGAGGATACCGGAGTACCCGGAGGAAACCCACCAAGCACGGGGAGAACATGCAAACTCCATGCACACAGAGACGGGAATCGAGCCTGGCCGGGAATCGAACCCGGACCCTGGAGGTGCAAGGCGACAGATCTTGTAATATTTAAATAAAACATGTTTATTTTTTTGTCGCTTAAAATGTGATTTATTGATCTTTTCGAGCCTCAAGCTGCATTCCATTCCAAAGTCTATTTTACAGGTTGCTCCCTACTCCCATTGCAGTGAATGTCAGTGAAGGGAACTCCCCATTCCGAACACTCTGCAAAGTCACCAGCACAGATATCAATTACATTTAAAAAAATAATTTACAAACAAACACTGTTTTTAATATTGCTACATCTTTTTATCCTCTTGTGTTCAACATACATAACTTCATAGTAAATATGAAATCCTTCCTGTAATCTTTGTAAATACACCAACAAAGTCGCAGATTTAAGCTCCTAGTTTCTGGGAGACAAATGTCTAGGAAACATTGTATAGGTCTATGAAAAACCCTCTATTAACAGACTTACTCTCTTCAGCTACAACCATTACCTAAAGAGGCTTTGATAAACTTTTTCCCACAGTAGTCACACACCTACTCTACATTAATGATTAGAAATGTGCATGTAACACAAATGACTTTATACCATATCCGTGCCACTCAAATACTAAGGTAATAATGACCACATTTATTTTAAGTCTAATTTTCTTAACTGATGGATATTTTCCATTTTTCTCTTCCACATGAAACCCTTGGTTGAATTTCTATATTTTCCTGAGACAAGTAACATTTGTGACATTAACCATGTGCTTCAGTTCAAAATGAAAGGTGTCATTTTTGTAGCAGCGGGTGCTTTTAAATGATAGAAAAGTAAGAAAAAATTATTCAGACTATAAAATAGCATAAAAGATAAAGGAGAGAAAAATGGAGCAATGACAAATCAGAATTAATTATTTAACAATGCTGTGGTATAAAATATTAAAATGATGTAGGCTCACTGACTCGTCACAGGACATGAGGTACAGTGGGAAATTGCTTGTCATCGTCTGATATTCCGTAGAATTTGACAAGGACATGAGAACAATTTCTAACAGCTATAAAGTGTAGATGTATAACCAACATTTTTGCTCAATATTAAAAGAGTTGTGTGCATATTTCTACCAGACAGGCTTTTGTTATGTTATTCCAAATTGGTCATTAAAAAGTATTTGCTCTGTAAATGACAACAGCAACAAGTATGGTTTTGATATGTACTCCACCTCTCAACACATGGTTATTTGCCAATCCAGTGACAATTACCTGTGCGGCATATATCTTGGCTTGAAAAAAGATTTGTGTATTCTGAATGAGATCTACATACAGTAAATTAAAATGCAGATAGACTGACTTGATCACCAGAGTCACTTAAACTAAATCACGCATGCTGACAAGAGTATTATTTAATAATTAATTTTATTGCATAGTTAGCTACATGCTGTTTAGTAACCAAAAGGTTATGTAGTGTAAGCATAGAAGAAAACACAGGCATCTGTTTATTTGGATATATCTGTGGAGGTTTTTTTTTGTCTTTCCCAAGAGCCGAATAAATAATTCAGGTTAAATAAAAGAAAACCTACAGTTTTTTTCCTTGTTAAAATTTTAAGGACAAATGACCAGAAAACAGAAATCTCAGTTTTATCATGTTGTATCAATCATTTAAAGTTTTGGCATATATAACCTCGGTCAGGTGACATCATCTGATTAAGCGCACCTGCAGGTTATAAATAGGAGTAGACCGGAAACATCAGATCAGTTTTGTCTGAAAGGACGTCCAGTCACGCAAGCAGTGTGGCATTTTTCCACAGCATCTCGTTCCCGCTTTTTCAGGGAACAGGGTTACAGTTAAATAACCCGAGACGTTCCCTTTTAAAAGCCCTCGCACTGCAAGTGTCTGGATACCCAAATTTGTGTAGCGTGTGCGCACAAGGACCAAGGAGGTCTCAGAGCTAGCTCTGGAAGGCTGACTCGAGGGTCAACCTTCCTGACTTCTCGTGAGCCTAAAGTAGCATGAACATCCAGACTATAGAATCTGACAAATGTTTGCGGAGAGGACCACCCTGCTGCATCACACACTTGCTGCAGGGGAACACCTCTTGCCAGCGCAATAGATGAGGCAATACTCCTGGTCGAATGAGCCCTGATTCCTGGAGGTGAAGTGAGACCATGCGCCTCATAGGCTAGGGAAATCGCATCCCTCACCCAACGTGACAACGTTTGTGTAGTGATGGCCACCCCCCGGTTGCGGCCCCCGTAGCATATGAAAAGCTGCTCTCACTTACGCCACTGGCTAGTGCGGTAGACGTAAATCTGAAGAGCACGTACTGAACACAGTAAGTAAAGTCTTTACTGCTCCGAAGCTGTAAAGGGCGGAGGACAAAATGCTTAGAGCACAACTGGGTGCATGGTTAAGACTAGAACTTACGGAAGATAGTTCGGGTGAGGATGCAGAATAGCTTTGACTAGCTCAGGGGCAAAGTCTAGGCAGGATGGGGGGACTGAAAAAGGCTGCAGATCTCCAACTCTTTTTAGAGAAGTAACGGCCATGAGAAGAACCATCTTAAGGGTCAGAAACCTAGCAGGTGCTGACTCTAGTGGTTCGAAAGGGGTGTCAATCAGACTTTTAAGAACAATAGATCCCAGGAAGGGACAACAGCCCTAGTGGCAATGGCCTCAACCGTTTAGCTCCACGAATAAAGCGGGCAACTAAAGGGTGCTTACTCACGGAAACCACATTAATCAGAACATGGCAAGCTGAAATATCGGCTTCATATGTTCTGAGGGTACTAGGGCATAAGCCCGAGGACAACTTTTCTTGCAGAAACTCCAACACTGAAACAATTCGGAAGTGGACTGGGTCTACATGTTTTTCATGCACCAATCTATACATTCCATTTGAGGCCATAAGTTCTTCTAGTGGATGGAGCCCTAGCACTTGGAATAGTTTTAAATTCGCTGGCTGGAGGACCAGCATCTCTTAGTTGGTCCCCTTCAGGGGCCAGACATGAAGGTTCCAAAGCTCAAGATATTTCATCAAAGCTCAAGATGAAATATCATTCCCTGCACCTGAGACAGCAGATCCCTCCTCACTGGAATCACCCAGGGTGAGCTGTCGAGGAGAGAAATTAGGTCCGAGAACCACACTCTGGTCGGCCAACTGGGCGCTATCAATAAGAGGCCCAAACACTGTTGACGGACCCTCGCCAGAACTCCCGGGAGCAGAGCTATCGGAGAAAACGTGTAAAGGCGTAATTCGGGCCACATATGGGCCATCGCATCCAGACCCAGGGAAGCTGGAGGAGTCAGAGAGTAGTAGAGGAGGCATTGTGCTGTCCCTCTGGACATTCTTATGCCCAGGAACTTGTCCTCTGCCCAAAGCAGAACTTGTGTGCTAGCTTGTTCAAGCGTCGCGAGTGCAATCTGCCCTGGCGATTTATGTATGAGACCACCGTAGTGTTGTCCACCTGCACTAGGACATGGTAGCCTCTCAACTGCTGGAGGAAGTGCTTCAGGGCCAAAAATAGAGCCATCATTTCGAGGCAATTGATTCCTTGGGCTGGACTCAAAGACCGTGCCCCAGCCCGTGAGGAAAGCGTCTGACGTTAGCATTTTGCGACGACAAGACGGACCTAGAGTGGGACCCAAAGTCAAAAAATGGGGTCTGAACCACATAGAATCTAGCTTGATTTCCTTTAAGGTGTTAAGAAAAGATTTGACACGAGCGGGATACAACTGTGCCTGCATAATGGTTGAATCCCATGTGACACACAAGTACATTGTCCTCTAAACCGGAAAGAGAACGCTTTTCGTGGCGTTAAGTCTCAATCCTAAAAAACAGAGATGAACTAGGACGACATCCTGATGTCGAAGCACCACTGTAGCTCGTGGGACTGGGCCAGAACCCTAGTGGTTTTGTAGAAGTACGGCATCCTGAGCTACGGAAGGAAATGACCGAAGAGCTAACCTCATGTTGGAGACCGGTGTTGCCCGAAACATCAGTGGCGGCGGAGCATGAACACTGACCTCCTGGGGGTGCCAGGAAAAGCACTTTATCCTTAAAGGAATTCTAGGCGCATGAGCCTTAGGGCTTCTTCTAAGTGAAGATGCCAGTGCGCCGGTCCGACATCTTTGAGGCGGATTGCGAAGGGCGGCGGGCCGTACCCCAGTCTTTACAAGGCAAGGGAGTGTGCGCCTGCTAACGCTCTCTTTCTGCGCCTCTCGCCTGGCAAGAGTTGGACCTGGTCAAGACTGGGTGGCCGACAGTCTTGATTCTTGAGCACGGCAGGGGAGAAATTTCCCAAAGGCCCGTTCATATAATCTTGCCTCCCTAAACCTGGTGATGCCGGAATTAACAGCATCGCATTAACAGGCCAGATGGCAAGATAGGGGCATCAAGGAGAAATGCACAACCTTATCCTTGATTCCCGTAAGATTTAGCCACAAGTGCCTCTCCGCGAATACCAGGGAGGCCATAGAATGGCCGATAGCACAGGCCGTCTGCTTGGTTGCGCGGAGAGACAGATCTGTAGCTCGGTGTAATTCCACAAACGCTGCATCATCCACAGTGCCGCCAGTGCTCAAGTCTTTCAGCAGATCAGCCTGATATGCTTGCAGGACTGCCATGGTGTGCAGTGAAGCACCAGCCTGACCTGCTGCCTGAAAAGCTTTTCCCACCAGGGCAGATGAGAGTCTGTACAGCTTGGAGGGAAGTGTTGGCTTTTTCAGGGAGGATGATGTGATTTTCCCCCAAACACTCGAAACAGAAAGTGTGGAGATCGCCCTCCGAAAGAGGTTTATTACACTGAGGCACACATCTCGCTTAAAACTCCGCCATATCGGTGAGTTAAACACTTTCTTAATTTTGCTTGTTTACACAACCACGCAAACACAACAAAGCAGTCCTGAAAAAAAAAAAGATCTGAGAAATGTTTCCGGTCCACTCCTATTTATAACCTGCAGGTGCATCATCCACAGGACTGCAGGTGCATCATCCACAGGATCAAATAACGTCACCTGACCGAGGTTATATATGCCAAAATTTGGCGTGTTTGATACACACATGCTTCACAACCGGCAACACAGAAAGATGTTCCCATAGCGTTTTCACGCAGCATTGAGAGTGGCTTTTGAAAGGGAACAACAAGTGTATTGTGGTCGCATAGTGGCTTAGTAGTTAGCACTGTCACCTTGCCCATAGTGTGTGAATGATCGTGTGAGTGTGTGTACAGGATAAAGCGGTATAGACAATGAGTAAGAGTGAGTGAACGTCTGTATTGTACTCCGGCCTGACAGGAAACAAAGTAGTTGTTACTACTATAAAGGTTATTGTTTTAACATAGTAGACTTTTCTAAATTATTTTTATTTCACTTTTAATCTGCCAATAATTACTATTACTAATTTGAATATGTAATGTAAATGCTGAGAGCTTTATCATTTTGCTTTGCAGTTTGAGACTGAATTCTTGATTAATGATCATAATAATGTACACAAAACCTTCTGCTTTTCAGATCCCTATGATAGCTTTAAAGCTGAACTCTGAGAGTCACCTCTTTAGTGATCCACCATTCTCTTTGCCTGAGGTAGATAGTTCACTAGCACCAGACTCCCAGGAGCAGTCAGGGACTGACCCAGCATGGCAGACTCTATCCCAGAAGGATAGAACAAGTACATGGCTCACAAACCCATCAGTTTTTGGCTAGAAGCACACTCTATCTGGAGAAACTCTGGAAGGAATAGAAGTGTCTGTCAAGAACTGCTGCAGGTGAAAAAAAAACACAGAGTTTTGAAAAGCTGTCCCACAAGACTTGTGAAAAGTTCAAGCTGTCAGCATAACATGGGATCTGTTCATGTCTGCTATGTTTTGGTACAGTAGATTCCCCAGCATGCACACATTAAGTGAATAAAATGCAAATAGATATCAGTGAATGAGAAAGACTAGAGTAGATGATCTGTTAAATACTGCAAGGTAAATCCTGGGCAGAAACAAATTAAAAAACAAAACCCTTACTTACATGCAACACATTATACAAATTCTCCTTCTTAGCATCTATCCTTCTTAGAATCCAAAGACAAGTGTTTGAGAAAGGCTCATTTTAACACTGGGGCTCATTTTTCACTCATTTACATTCAGCCAGATAATGTTTGGATTAAACAGAGAAGTTAACTAAGCTGTTAATCTCTCCTTTCTGTATACATGTTCTCTTCAAAGGACATACTGCAGTACACTGCCAATGTTAAACAATATATACAGTATGCATTTCTGACAGGTGCCTTATGGTGATCTTGTGAACTCTGCACCTCATAAGGTTTTATTTATTACATTGCTCTTAACAGTGCTACTTATCAAAAATTCAATATTAAGTCTGTTGTAAATCTAAATGTACAAGGGCCATTCAAGTCAAACCAGGACTTGCGGTAAAATTTCTTGTGAATAAAAGTGTAAAACCACCTGACATTTGGAGAGGACAAATGTAATTATTAAATAGTTTTAATAACTAATAATAACGTTTTTTTACGATAACGATCCAATATCATAATGTGACAGTGACATTTAAAATGTGCAACCAGCTACAAAGTCGGTTGTCATGCTATTGCAATGCAAGTTCACTTTTAGCCCCTCATTCCACTGAGCTGAATTTGCTACCAACCTCGCCGACTCACAATAATACATGCTCTTCAATGCCAAAATATTTAGGATAATATTTTTATTTTTCTCCACTTTTTTGTATCAATAATGATTCTTTTTTGACTATACATTCTCTTTTTATAATTATAATAATAATTATTATTACCTTTGCTTTTTGCTTTCCTTTTTCAGTAGTTTTCATCCCTAGTTTTACTTTATGCTTGACTGCACAGTTAAATGCATGTACAGTAATCCTCAGATTGCGAGTAACACGGTTTGCGAGTGTTCCGCAAGACAAGCAAAGATTTTTAATACATTTTGATTTGGAAAACGAACAACCACATCTTGGTTTACAAGTACAGAGTATCATGTATCACGCATGCGCTTTTTGTTTTGACGCTGAGCGTCATGTGATCACAACTGAACCAACGGCTTTTCTCCCTTTTGAGCTGTGGAATTGTGGGTAATCGTCTCCCCCCGGGTCTTAGTTTATTTGTTTTATTTTTATTTTACAGCTGTGATTCCGTTAGAGTGTCGCTCAATCGAGTGTCATTAGAAAGATTTTTTGTTTATTTTACCAATAAAGCAGCATTTTCGTTGTTTGCGCGCGTGTGTGAAAAGAGTGGCAGAAGGGTAATTGTGTAAGACGAGAAGAGGAAGAGGCTCCTTACTTTAGATTCTAACACACACACACACACTCACACAGCACCTACGCGCACAAAGGGAAACACTTATCTCTCAAGATTTATTTTTATTTTTTTATTTTTTTTAAAGGTAAAGTGCAGGGTAATTTGCTTTATTTTTACCTAATATTTTGTGTTCATTATTTTTACGTATATATATTTTTTGGGCTGTGGAACGAATAATTTGGGTTTCCATTATTTTTTATGGGAAATTAAATTTGGTTTACGAGTGTTTTGGAATATGAGCCCACTTCTGGAACGAATAATTTAATTCCTCGTAATCTAAGGTTCCACTGTATATACTTTAGCTGTTTCATGTTATATATATTTGTATGTATTTATTATTTTTGTTCAATATTTTGTGTCTTAAGTGTATGCAGCTGCCATCACACATTACACATAATATTGTGTGTGTTTTAAGATTCTCTCTTAATAAAGTCTCTGTTAGTCCCTGAATGTTGTCATGAATATAAATAGTTATGCAGTGGTTAGTGTATGATTAAACTTAAAGTTGATATTGGTATTGGTATTTTTCTCTGTCTTCCTAGAATACACAGAACCTGAGCCATGCAAGGTGAGATGTATAGTACTGTATATGTGCAGTGGGGGCGTTGTTCTTATTTTTAAAATCTCACTCCAAGCTTTTCTGAAAAGTTGAGTTATGCCACACGTTTTAGAAACAAAATAATATAGTAAATTTGTCAGACTTTATTATGAAATTAACAGAAATGATTGAAGCACAGATTAAAAATAAAAAATAAATAAATTTTTAGATACATTTTTTTTTATTGTGCATCAGACTTTATCATGTAACTTTTAATCATGTTTAATCATCACTTAAAATATCATTTAATTTTGTCATTACTTCCATCTACATTTATTTTGAGGATTTTTTCCAGACACATAAGGAGGCGATAAAAACCAATAACAACTGCATAAAAATCTAAACAATCAATAATGACTCGATAACGGCATTATGAATTGATAATGTCGGGAGAGGGCAGTTGAAAATTTTTAACATCCAATTTACCTCACAAGATTATTGATGGTGTTCCAATTTACCTCTCAACATTAACAATCGAATTCATACCAAGTCCAAAAGAGAATGTAAACACCTGTTACTGTCCTCTACCAGGCTCTCCAGAGGTCATAACAAATTTGCATCAGTCTAGATTGGAGAGCAAATTCGGCTTAGTGGAATGGGGGTATAAAATAATAATAAAACAATCATATGTCAAAAACAAAAAAACAGTAAATCATCATGACATTACGTATGGTATATGTTCTCATGTCAGCTAACATGTATTTGTGTAAGCTTTTGCAATTGGTGTAAGCTTTTGTAGCTTGTGTGTACAAAGCTTTGTCAGTTATCATGAAGGATTTATTGAGGCCTCATGCAGCCTAGTGAATAATTCCCTAAAGGAATGCCAAGTTGTCCTTGGTTAAAAAGAATCACTGTTATTCTTTTTCCCCAGCTTTCAACCCATGGTAGCCCTGATAACTGTATGGATTCAGTTATGAATTATTCCTATAACAACATTGTTTACTTGCTTGTTATTTAAACCTAGAGAACGAATCCACATATTTCATCAGGCTTTTGCTTTCTGTCATAGACAAGCTTTCCAATTGCATAAAACAAGTAGGTGGACAATAATACCCTCTTGTACAGTATGTGAAATATTATAGGGATTATAAGAGTTTATCATAAATGTTTACAATTTACTTTAGTATGAAATACCTCTGTTTGCCTCATGTATGATATGTATCAAAACGTTAATTATTTTATCATGATCCATTCTGTATAATTATTTTTTAATTGCACATAAGTCCTAACAACTAATTCTCCTTCTTTTTAAGTAAAAAGTTAAAGATTTATGATAAATAAATTTGGAACTCATATAATCTTAAGACTGGTTCTTGTTAAGCAATGGCATAGGTTATACGTAAGCTCAGTTCTGTTGAGGGAAAAACAGGTTTAAACTGGTCTGTATTATAATGCCACAGTACACAAGGAAAAATTATCCTGTGTGCTTTTGGGGTTCTGGTAAAGATTTTATTACAGATTCCTGGAGGAATGTCTCAATACAGCTTACGTTCTACTGTATGCTCATTTCTGAGGTCTGTGTAGATCCCTGATAAAGAAAAGCAAAGACCTCACAATGTGCAAGTGTAGATATCACAGTGGCACCTTCCAACATGAAAGAGTCCAGAAGTTGCACTCCTGTCTACTTTATCTCCATTCCTGTTTGCTGGTATCTAGTTCAGGTTTTACGGAAACAGCATACAGCCTAGCATAATGTTTGACACTATAGGATCTCAGCTAATGTTGCAACCGACAAAGAAAATTACTGAATAAACAGGGAACAATCTATAAAATGTTCATGAGAGTAAAAATCTTTGAATGGCAAATTCTCTAAAGAGATCTAACACAATGTGTTTTACAACATAATTTCAAAGGTCAAAGCTAAGATAAGCAGATTGATCCAATACCAACAAATGTTGCCAGACAACATATGATTAAATTAAAAGGTTTTGAAGAAAGTGGTAGAAACTTGTTTTATTTAGCAACGTGTATGCCGGGAACAGCAAGCAAAAATGGATTTGGGTAGAATTTGTATTTTTAATTTTTGTACAGCTGCTTTGTGACAATGACTTTCGTTAAAAGTGCTGTACAAAATTTTATTTAATTAAATTGAAAGGACCAGTCATAGGCCAGATAAACTATCTGCTTAATAGAATGTGGAAACCTGGATATTGAATATTATTTGAAAATGTCATAATGATAAGACATAATTATAAGACAATCTAGCTTTTATGCCAAGTCCAGGCCCCATGTCCATGTCAAGTCCTGACCTTGTGGGTCTCTTAGTCATAAAGCCCTGGCAACAGAGAAATGATGGCCCAGAGCCCATGCTAAGTCCAGGTTGAATTTCGCAGCTAAG
Organism: Clarias gariepinus; assembly: GCF_024256425.1. Lineage (NCBI taxonomy): Eukaryota > Metazoa > Chordata > Actinopteri > Siluriformes > Clariidae > Clarias > Clarias gariepinus. The sequence goes on from NC_071103.1 coordinate 31,955,809, forward strand.
CCTTTGCCCAGTTTTCCATTCATGTCCTGATCCAGTCACAATGCCGAGCAATGGTCCAGTTCCAGCTACTATGCTAAGCCCTGGCCCAGTCACTATGTTCAGGCCTGTTGCAGACCGCATGCCAAGCACCTCCCCAGCCTCCATGCCCTGCATCACAGCCCCAGCACTAAATACAAACCAAAAAAAAATTGGACCACCATTTGGACATTTCAGATTAGTCCCTTTGGGGAAAGGGAAGTTGAGGTTATGTCAGGGCTATCCTCTAGAACCTCATGGTTATTTGAACTTTTGATGTTGTGAGGACTTCAATTTTGATGTTGATACATACTTCACTATTTTTGCTGTTATGCTTTACAGGTGTTTCAGTTTACTTTACTTATAATTTTTATTAAAGGTCAGTATCTTTTGGTTACATTTTCCCTTTTTTGTATCATGTCTTCTTTCCTTTTTATTTTTTCATTTGTTTATTTAACATACTTCTTTGCCTATCCCTTGCCCCATCCTTCCATGACAAATACACTGCAGTTTATCTCACTAGTGTCAAATGTAAGATCCGAGTAAGGCCGAAATTGATATATGTGTGTTGCATTCAATGCAAGTCAAAACGGCATGCAAAAAAATAAAGTAATTAATTCCAAATAAAATAAAAACATTTAGCACAAAGTATAGAAATCTAAAGATTACACCAGACTGCTAACTTTGCTTGGTTTCTATTAAAGTGCTCTGTGAATACAAACAAAGCAGCGTACAGTAACTTGTGTGAATGTGTCTTAAGTTAAACTGAATATATTTATGGGATTTTAACTATTCATTTTGTTATAAAAAAAAGTAGTTATTTGGTCTATTGTTTGGCATGTGGAGAGGAAATGACAGGATCAGTTCTGCATGTTCAAAATTTTGAGGCTAGAATAATACTGTATATGCACTATTGCAGCTTAATTTAACTATGTTTTTTTTTCTTTCGATCCCATATGTTCAATACTCTTGTTGCATGTAGTGTTAGCGCCATAATGATTTACAGTCCTGACTTGTGTGCTCTCTGTTTAAAGTCAGCATTAAAATACCAAGAATATCAACATTCTTATTAGAGCTAATTTTAAATATAGAAACCAATGTCTAGAGTACACTGTACAAAGATGCAGTGAATGTGATTTAGTTAGTGAATGATAAATGAAATTCACATACTCCATAAATTATGAGCATGAGTCAGAAAAGAGTTTCAGAAAAGTGCAAGTGAGCAGATCATGTTCTCTTTATGTGTTAAATAATTCTATATCATAATTCCATTGTAATTGCAAATACATTCTATTTACTTATGTATCCTGCTTCAATATACTAGGTGATCATTAGCCAAGATAATGGACAACTACAGGTATGGACCACATCACAAATCAGGCTTTACCATTAGCCATATTTTAACAATATTTTGCCATTGGTTGTGAGGGTAATAAGACTCATTTAGTATTTAATTTGAGTTGAATGTTTTTTCGATTCGATTAGTGCTAAAGCAATGGCACCTGATTAACCCTAGCAGACACTTTATAACATTCAGATTAACACCAGACTGTCAAAATGTCTATATTAGGATATCCAGGGGAACTGTGCCGGGCGTGTCACATTTTTTCAGTTAAAAGAATGTCACAAAATTTGTGGTGACCATTGATTTTTCCTGATCCTGACAGCATGAACACTTTCTGCAGCTGTGCTCTGAGAAAACTGTAGCCAATGTCTCTGGCAGTGCCAGCTTCTATCAGAAACATCAATCACAAAAACAGACCTTCCAGGGGTATCACAGAATTTTAGTGTGCATATTTCCATTTTATCAATACATTTATACATTTCAACTCAATAAAATTATAGTATTTTTTATTGTATTAATGTGAGTGAATACATGAACTTAAAGGATGAGAAATTCCCTGGCTTATTACTGTTGATTGATATTTAATTAGTTTGAGGCAGACCTACAGTTTTTATAGGATTCCATAATGAAAAGTTTTTGTTATTTAATAGAAACCAAGATGCATACATATTCACCCAGGTATAAGTTTTATTGCTATGGACATTTTACTATAACAGGTGTAATGTTTCACTCTTTGCATCAGAATAACTGTTGAGGGGGAAAGGTGCTGTCTTGAAATGAAGAATAAAAAGATAGGTAATAAAATGTGAATAGGTAATTTGTAGGAATAAATTAAAGAGCATTTTTCTGAATGGTGCAAGGCCTTGTTGCAGCAGTGCACTAGCACAGACACATAGACGGACCTTGCAGTGCTCGAATCAGTGCGGTTAATTTCACACAGTCAAACAACGTGCTTTGAAGGTGGGTTATGGTTTAAAGTGTGCATGGTCTTTAGTGAAGAGAGAATGAAGTGTAGTCGTCTTCCTGTGGTGAACAGCAGCAGCAGTTGGCAGAGCAGGGCCAACAAGCTGGGCTGGTAGAAGCGGAAGGCGAGGTCACGGAGAAGGCAGCCAGGCTGCGGCAAGACATCCACTGGTGCGCTTTTTCCCACGATCATGGTTAGCACTCTGACTGTGTATGCAAGGGACTCATCGATCGACGTGACATAGTTTTAATAGTGCTTTCAGTGTGAGAGGAGCTGTATTATATGAGAATCTGGTGTTTGATCCACCATCACAATTGTTGGATGAATTATGGACCCTGGTGATGAATAGTTTTATTAGAGGATACTTTTTACTTTGACTCCAATACATTGTACAGCAAATGTCTGTACTTTTACTTCAATACATTTCTGCCTGGTGTTTTATTACTGTATAATATTTGAAGCAGGATTTTCGGCATCTGTTGATTATTACGTGTAATTACTGTAGCTGACTAGCCTTTCCTTTTGAGACATGCCTAATGACATAACAGGTGTACAAATTTAGAAGCAGAGCTGGTTGCAGAAAACAACAAAAACAGCAAGTTTACAGTTAACAGAGAGATTGAAAAATTCTTTTTCTTTTTTACTATGACAAAGGCAGATGTGTATGAAGCAATATCCCAGACAATATCCAAAAGGAATTGCAAATTGCATTTGCAAATGCGTTTCCCATATGTGTACGCACAAAGTGTGCCATAATTCTAAAGCACTTGCAAAAGTTGCATTACCGTTTGCTTTTTCGCCTTCGTGAACGCACACTGACTGCCAAATTGCAAATTAAAAAGAAAATTCCATTTGCATTTGTATTTTCCATGTCTTAAAAGTCATGAACCTGCCATATTTAAATAGCAAAATCAATGACCACGTTTGCTTTTTTACTTTCTCTGCGTCGCGCGTCAAGCCGGCCAAAATTCAAACACAATCGCTAATCCATTTGCAATTGCATTTCCAACACGTTACACATAAACCTGTCAATCAGCGTCAGGGTCTATACTGTGGGGCGGGATTGTGTAGGGGGTCACGTCACTCGCAGTCGCCGACCAAGAGAGGGGGAATTTGAGCAATGGAGGTGATCCGCAATAAAGTTGTCAAATATACTCAGCAAAATAAGAAACGTCCTCTGACTTTCAACTGTTTTCTCTTTCAGTAAACTTAATGTGTAAATATTTGTACGAACACTAAAAGAGTCAACACCATAAGACATAAATAAAAAATTTTTTACAATGTGTCCCTGAATGGAGGCTCTAAATCAAAAGTACCAGTCAGTATCTGGTGTGGCCACCAGCTTAAAGTACTGCAGTGCATCTCCTCCTCATGGACTGCCCATTGCGGACAGTCTGAGCACTGATAGAGGGATTGTGTGTTCCTGGTGTGACTCGGGCAGTTGTTGTGGCCATCCTGTACCTGTCACGCAGGTGTGATATTCGGATGTACCGATCCTGTGCAGGTGTTGTTTCACGTGGTCTTCCACTGCGAGGATGATCAGCTGTCTTTTCTGTCTCCCTGTCTCCTCTGTCCCTGTCTTAGGCGACTCACAGTGCGGACATGGCAATTTATTGCCCTAGCCATATCAGCAGTCCTCATGCCACCCTGCAGCATGCCTAATGCACGGTCACGCAGATGAGCAGGGACCCTGGGCATCTTTCTTTGGGTGTTTTTCACAATCGGTAGACAAGTCTCTTTAGTGTCCTGCGTTTTTAGAACTGTGACCTTAAATGCCTACTTTCTGGTTAAGGTCTTAACGACTATTCCACAGGTGCATGTTAATTAATTGATTATAGTTAATTGATAATGCATGGAAAACATTGTTTAAACCCTTTACAATGAAGATCTGTAAAGTTATTTGGATTTTTACAACATTATTGTTGAAATACACAGTCCCGAAAAAGGGATGTTTCTTTTTTTGCTGAGTATATATTAGGACATCATAATCAAAAATTCATATTATTATTATTATTATTATTATTATTATCAAATATATTATTACTATTATAATTAACTCTAGGCATGTGACAAATGAATACACAAAAAATAAGACATGTAATACAAATTCTCATATAATGTTTATTTAGTGGAGCATAAATTTTACAGGGGTTTGTCATGTAATACAAAAATATTTACACTAAATAAATATTGTTTATGATAAAAAATTACATGACGCGATAAATAAATAACCAATATATATATATATATATATATATATATATATATATATATGTATATATATATATATATATATATATATATATATATATATATATATATATATATGAAAAAATATATATAATTTATATACTTTTCCCAATACAGCACGTCTTTTTTTATATTGCTTATTTTATAATAAAATTGGTTTGGTGCAATTAATTTGTAAACCATAAACCTATTAATTTATGTTCTAATATAATATTTGATAGAGGTTATGTAGGGGGGCGGGGAGGTCAATCCGTGGCAGGGAGGCATTTTAGTGTATAACATTACAAAAAAAAGTTAAATAACTTTTTTGTTATGTGGATTACACATGTAAAACCAGTTGTACTATAATCCACTCTATCAGTTTCAGTTTGATTTCATTTTTATTAGATTTTTTTTAATGAATAAAAAAAATTACCTGAATTAATATCAAACTGAATATTGTAAAGGGAAGGGTTGTAGTTATTAGCAAGGATAGAGTGCATTATAGTACAGTTGGATTTACATTTTCTAAATGCTAAATTTCTATAGCAAAAAAGTTATTGAATTTTGTTAAATTTTTTTGTTATTTTTGCAACTCATAATAGACTGTACCAAAGTGCACTCATTTGCATACATATATTTACAATTATCATTATTTTAATAATAAAACACACCCTAACTCTCATTTAACAAATTATCTGTTTTATTGACACAAGAATTGTCTGTGTAATCATTTATTTTAAAAAGAACATTAAAATAATTATTAATTAATTAAACAAACAAATAAATAAACAAATAACTCATACTGTAGCCCAACAGTGTAATATGTTTAATGTCCTGTGAGGTATTTCTCTGTAATCTTGTGTATTCTTCTGTAAACAAACGGTTGGGTCTTGGACATGCACTTTTTATACTGTCCCTTAGTGACTCTATCGCTATAAAGGGCGGGTAAGCAGCGTTTTTGAAAGATTTAGCTCCAGCAGGATGTAACAGGAGAAGTTCTAAAAAGAAATATTTATTTGTAATAGCTTCTCTGTCCACTTCAGAGTAAGAAAATATGCGATTTGTCATTTTTGTGTGTTAATTTCTTGATAAACAAATTAGATAATCTCGGTTCATCTCCATTGCTTAAATTTCCCCCTCTTGGTCGGCGACTGCGGGTGACATCACTCCCCACACAATCCAACCCCACAGTATAGACCCGCCCCTGATGCTGATTGACAGGTTTCCGTGTAACGTGTTGAAAATGCAATTGCAAATACATTAGCGATTGTGTTTGAATTTTGCCCGGCTTGACGCGCGACACAGAATAAGTGAAAAACCAAATGTGGTCATTGATTTTGCTATTTATATATGGCTGGTTTATAACTTTTAAGACATGGGAAATACAAATGCAAATGGACTTTTCTTTTTTTTATTAAAAATTTGGCAGTCAGTTTGTGTTGACAAAGGTGAAACAGCAAACGGTGATGCAAAGTTTGCGATTGCATTTGAATTATGGCACACTTTGTGCATCCATATGGGAAACACAATTGCAAATGTAATTTGCAATTTCTTTTCAATATTGTCTGGGATATCGCTCCATAGATGTAAGCTAATACAAGTCCTGTACTTTTGATACTTACAAACTTGTTCAAAAGCTAGTACCTCCTCTTATTATTCTAAATATAAGAGTTTGTTAAGTTTTCTTGGGCATTCATGAATGAACAGCTCTTTCAAGGTCCCACCGCGAGCATTGCATTGTTTTGAATGCTTTCGACTTGTAAATAATCTTTCTCACTATACAGTAGGTCATTAAGCTCCAAATTATTACAAAATGATTTTATATCCTTTTCCAGATTGATGTGCAGCAACATTTACTTATTTAAATGTGTGTCTCTTTTCCTTTTGGCTCTGTGGTAACTTACACCTGAATGCTCCAAAACTGCCAAAACTTCTGCTTTTATAGATGTCTGCACACACTTGCTTATGATCAATTATTACAGGCCTGACAATTAGCAGCACCTGGCTACAACTTTTCCTCTTAAATCTTGTGGAAGCAGTATTCATCAAAATTCATCTTTGTTTTTAAAGAAATATATAGATTGCATGCTGAGAAAAGTTATATGTTGTTAGTTTGAGGTTGTATTTGCTAAATATCTATCTCATTATGATCAAGGGAGGTTTATTAGGTTTTTACACAAAAATTCCTACAATTACAATAGGGGGTACTAACTTTTTTATTCAAGTAAACATGCAAATAGAGGACTTCTACTCTAACTTGAGTAATGATTGCCATAGTGAAACTATTTTTACAGGATTTGTGTACTTTGCAGATCACTGTTGATTCCTTATCACCCAATGTAGGGATCAACCTTGGCCTCATTCACTTTAATCCTGAAACTTTAATTTAGGGACTCGCTTAAGAAATGTGTTATTAATAAAAATCTCTTAAGCCTGGTAAAAATATTAATAATAATAATAAAAATAATAGTAATAATAATACAATCAACATCCTAATATTGCTTTTGAGTGTTTTTAAATCTAGGCATAATAAAAGTAACTAATACATTGTATAATATAAACAATATACAGTACAGTATGACTTGATTAACTTCATATAAGACTTAATTTGAATTACAGTGGGACCTTGGATTGCAAATAAGTTTAAGTAATTTTTAATTTAAATTTTTACTTAATAAACAAGCGAGGTCTTTATATACAAGTAGTACGCATACGCTTTGTCTGGCAAGCATCATGTGATCACTACTGAGCCAATGGTTTTGGTTGTGGGTTGTGGATAATCATCTCCATGTTCAGTCTCAGTGCCCGTGCATCACTTGTGTATTTAACATCCGTGTGCATGTATACCGTTTACTATAACATTGTGATCACATGTGTGCACGCTTTAGGCAAAGCAAGTGTCAACAGAGATTCCTTGTTAAAGATCCAGAGTCTCTCTCTGTCAAAAAGCACTGATTACGTTAGTGTGTGCATACAGGTGGCATTAGAGAGGTTTCTTGTTAAATAATTTTCCTGAAAGAGCAGTGTTTCCGTTAGTATATGTGTGTGCGTGTTTGTATGTGACAGTCGTCTTACATAGTAGCCGCCTACCTCCTCCTCTATTCTAGCCTTCACACTACACACACACAATAACAGAAACGCTGCATTGTTGGAATTCTTTTCAAAGTTAAAGTGCAGATTATTATTTTTTTTATTTTACATTTTGTATTTATCATTAAGTTTTTAATTATTAATATATAAACAATATAAACAATATTTTATTGTTGGCCAAACTTCTTACAGTGCAATTTGTTGAGACAATAGGTAAAACTGTGTTTTCAAAAACTTTGGAGAAACAACCCGAAAAAAAAAAAAAAAATTCAAGTTAATCCAGCAATTTAACTTCACTGAGATGCAATCATGTGATTTTTTTAATTTATTTTTTTGGGAGAAAGTCTTTTAAGTAAGGTAGCACAATGGCGTAGTGGTTGGCACTGTTGCTGTGCACCTTCAGGGTCCGGGTTCGATTCCGATCTCTGTGTGCATAGAGTTTGCATGTTTCTCTGTGCTTGGTTGGTTTTTTTCTGAGTACTCCGATTTCCTCTCACAGTCCAAAGAAATGCAAAATAGGCTAATTGGCATTTCCAAATTGCCCTCAGTGTGTGAGCGTATGTGTATGTGCCCTGCAATAGATTGGCATCCTGTCCAGGGTGTACCCCGCCTTATGCCCTAAGCCTCCTGGGATAGGCTTCAGGTCCCCGTGACCCTGAATACAGGATAAAGCGGTAGGGAAGATGAGTTAGTGAGAGTGAGTACAGTTTTTTTAGCTGCTTTGCGATAATGTCAATTGTCAAAAAAGTGCAATACAAATAAAATTAAATTGAATTAAATTAAAATGTGTGTTTTAATTGTTGGGGTATTGTCTGGCCAACTTGTTTTTTGTTTTTATAAAAAAACAATCACCAACTACATCAGTGGGCTACAATAGGAGATAACCTATGTTTGTGAGTAAATAAAAACCTGGTCAACCCTAAAGAAATATCATTCATTGAGCGCACAACTAATTATACTTTAGATGACTTAGATATTTGAGTTACAAGTTAAGTCAACTTAAGATTTTAAATTGGATACCTTGTGTCAACTAAGCAGCAATGTGAAATATACTAGCAAATTTTTCTAAAAGTTGAGTAAACTTAAAAAGCTGTATAACTTGTTACTAAACTTTTTTACATTAAGGTGGCTTTTTTTTTTTACTGTGCAGAGTAACTTTTAAATGTGCTTTGTAGTCAGTATTTAAAACGCATTCTTATGCTAGTTTACTAGGTCAGGTACACTGAGAAAATATGATAAAAGTTAATTGTCTTTCAGTATAAAAAAAAATTAATTTTACTGTAAAATCTAACTTTGCCATGGGAGCCATTTTGACAAAACACTGGTAAAAACAATTTGTTTTATGACATACTTTTTACCATGTTTGCTTTGCTCACAATGAATTATCATATACAGTATTTAAATGTTACTTACGCTAGTTATGCACTCTATATGGTTAGATATAAATATTACATATGTATGTATTTAAAAATGTATGATGTATTAAAATGCTACAGGTTTCTCACAGATGTATGGCAGTCAATATGAAGCTAAGCTCCAAGATCAGCTCCATGGACAGCTGCCCCTTTAAATACAGCAGCATATAAGTAAATCAGCACCATGGATGGGCTCCCCAGCTGTCCTTCTGCATCCAACATCTGTCTCTCCAGCTGAACACAACAAGCAATTAAAAACACCTGATACATATTGCCTAATCAAAGAAAGCTTTTTAAAACAGTGTGTGCGCATTTATGGATTCAACACTAGACTCCTAAAGTCAACAAAAATAGACATTTACATTACATTTAGCAGACGCTCTTATCCAGAGCGACTTACATTTTTTTTGCTTTTTATCTCATTACACATCTGAGCAGTTGAGGGTTAAGGGCAACTTGGTGGTTGTGGGGTTTGAACCTGGGATCTTCCGAACCGTAGTCCAATGCCTTAACCACTGAGCTACCCCTGGCCCCAAGGCATTCCATTAAAAAAAGAAAAGAAAAAAAAGTTTTCTTGTTTTGGTCAAAACCATTTGGTCAGAAATTTCAAATTCATAGAAGAAAATTAAAAAAATAATAACTAAAAAGAAACATACTATATAGAAGGTACAGTGAGACATCTAAACAAAGCAGGAAAGTAGCCGCTACCCAAATTGCAGGTGTGTGTCAATCACTGAAACATATATTGCAGGAATGTCAGAATCATAATGGCCTGGGGAACCAGCAAGAATGCTTGAAAGATGAAATGGCTGACAAATTGACAGCTAGAAAAAAAAAAAGATAGATGATTACACAGAATAAAATGGAAACCTACTAAAGAAAGAAAAAATACTTAAAATGTTCTAATTTTCAGTGCCATTATGGTATTGCTGGTAATCTACATATAGATTGTACATGTATATATTATATGTTATAATTTTTTGGGGAAAAAAGCTAAATAATTTAAGCAATATAGTTCACAAAATCATTCTATTTATTATTATTTTGTTATTTTTAATAAATAATACTATTTATTAATTGTTTTGTGGAAGTGCCTATTACAAATATTTGGTGCTAGGTTTTTTTCTATACAAAAAAAAATCACAGAACGCCCCAATGCCCTTTACTGAGCATTATATCATTAGTGCCTTATTCTGATTTCTCAACTATGTTAAAAAATGGGACTTTGAGAGGGATACTACAAAAACTGTGGGACACATCTCACATTCTCTTTAGTCTTGCATTAGTTGCGTGCTTCACCTTTTAAGAGTTCTTGCCTTGGAGAAGTTAGTTTTTCGCTTTTTTACTGGCTTCTGAGTTAAAAGTCTGTGGAGTCCTAGAAAATCATCTAGTTCAGCACCAAGAAATTGAGCTTGGACTTTTTTAGTAATAGGGCAAAGAATGATGGTTTCCCTGAAGCAAGTAAAAAAGGGCAGCTGACAGGACATGGCTGGAAAGATCATAATAAAACCCTTCAAACTGCACCTGCAAGCACAGGAAAAGGAAAAGTGGTTTGTGGGGGTCTAAAGAAAGTCATAGAGGATCTGATATGCTTTATGTAGTAGACATGTCTCTCACAGCGCATCAAAATCTTATCTGTATCTGTCTGTCCCTGCAGATTCCCAGAGTTCAGCCCTGGTTCCCCAGGGTTTTATAGCAAACCAATAGTTTCCTGCCTTTTCTCCCTCACAACCTCAAATCAGAGTCCACCCATTTTAACAAATGCACGTTTATAACTCTTCCATGTGTTTTCATGTGTTCTTTTCTTTAGCACTGTCCAGAGTCCAGCCTCAGTTATTTTTTTCTCCCTAATATACTGTTTACTTTAAAAATGTTTTGGGACATATTTGGTCATGCTGTGGTTTTTATACAATTTATGTGTAATAAATTCATCTAGGCTAATTTTTCATCTATGTAAAATCTTTTTGAATTAATGGTTGCTCATTCACATCCCCTGCCTGACTCTAACATGTTGCTGGCCCTATTCAGCCCATGACTTAACCAGTGTACTGTATGTAACACATTGTCATAACTATTAAAACAGCTAATACAGTGGCTTTACATTTAAATGCAAGGCATTTAAATAAAGACAGCGTAGGCAGAGGGCGGGGACACAGATTCAGTTGCTGTCAATAAAATACAGCTAAGCTACCACCACGTCCAGCACTGTGGGCTTTCTCCATGATGCTTAATTCTATACTGACACACAAGCTAATCCTAAACTTAACCAGTAACCAGATTTTTTTTTTATATAAAGCTCATATTTTTGCTGGAAAAGGTGGGTTATTTGTAATTTGAACAGTACATAAAAATAAATCATGTTAAAATGCCTAATGTGAAGCCCATTGTAATTTGCACCATATAACAAGGTACAGAATGTAGCATAGATTATGTGCTTTACATTTATAGTATAAAATTTAAAATAAAAATAAGTGGAAAAGTAGATAAAGATTGAGGTCAAATAACTGCTCTGTTTTAAAGTCTCTATATGTCTAATTGTAAAAAACAGTTAACAAAAGAACCCGTTTACACTCTCAGGTAAATGTGACCCAATTCCGATTTTTTGCTCATATGTGACACATATCGGATATGTTCTATGTCCGTGTAAACAGGAAAAAAATGCATGCATTCCGATATTTCAAGATCGGTTTCATGCCTACTTTATATGTGGAAATAAATCAGATATAAATCAGATATAAATCAGATATGTGCTAATGTGATTGTCGTGTAAACAGACAGATCGGATTTCCTGAGTCATTGTGTTCTGTACGGCATTAAAACGGCGACTTCTTTGCGGTTTAATGACTTAATGTTATTTCCCGGTAGAAGCTTGTGTGGAATTATAACATCACGCATATGTGCAGGCTGCAATTATGCTGTTTTTTCATCCTCCTCCATTTTAAAACCATGATGACGTTGCAGGAACTTTGCATATATCGCAGATCGTCAGGCATACTTCACCTTCGTCTATCTTGGCTAGTGTGTAGCGCAAGAACCTCCCTTGTAGTATGTGCGATGATTTAGATGGTATGGCAAGTGTAAAGACATGTATCGGATATGAGTCATAGTTAAAAGAATGTATAAACAGACGGTCAAAAAAATCAGATACAGGCAACAAATCAGAATTGGGCATTGAGACCTGCAGTGTAAACGTTGCCAAAGAGACATACTAAATTAAAAAATATATATAAACCTAACTTAAAGCTCCAGAAACCAAAAGGCCAAATATAATTTAACAAACTAAAACAGAACATAACCAGACAAAACAGAGGCCCACTTAACAGAACTTACATTAAAGCTCGAACCAGTTTCCCAGAACAACCAGCTATTTATAATGTAAATAATTAGCTACCTCGTTCAAGTGAGCACCCGTATCACCTGACCGAGGTGCCTTCTGGGAAACTGAGTCTACCAACAAAAACTACAAACCAAAAACAGTGCCCTCTAGTGGTGAACCCTCACAGCACTAAGAAATTGTTAGACTTTTCAATGATAATGGAGTATTATAGACATAATTCAATTACATTACAATTGCACAATCAGTTGCTATTACAGTAAATGATAAAGATTATGTTAAGTCAACATGATTCTTTTACACAAGTTTAACATGAATAAAATACTTTGGTTTAGAAGGCAAAATTTGTGTAATTTGGCCACATTTTGATGATGTGGGACCGATGTACACATTAAAATCAAGTAAATTCAAAGGATATTTTTTTTCAGTGCACCTTGTGCCCTTAGTCTCCTGGGATATGCTCCAGGCCCCGTGACCCTGAATACATAATTAAGCGGTAGACACGATGAGTGAGTGAGTGTTTTCATCCTTTGAACATTAAATTTTGTCAGTCATTTAGGTCATCTTGGGCATGTCTTAAAGAGCAAAATACTTTAATGTGTTTAGTTTAATGCGTTTCACTTTGACTTTTGATCAATACTGGTATTCCTAGGTTACCTGGCAGAGCTTACAAAAAACCCATGTACAGCACCACGTCTTGGTGTCCCCCGATAGCCGCCATACTTGAATGCAGTGTGGTTGCCTACCTGCATTTTCTACATTAGCGTGAGAAGCTTTCACAGACTTTACTTTGGGGTCAAGTCTACTAGGACCTGTGTCCCAGTTCATAGTGTGAATGCACCAATAAGCACCAGTAGTCCTTATTCTCTGCTTGCTCTCTTTTGTTTTCTGCCTTTTCTAGCATGCTGCTCGTGCCCCGCTGATTAATACCATCTTTTTAACATCCAAAATTGACTGGACATTCATGGACACTATGGACACATTCCCGCACACCTACACTTACATACAGTATTTATGTTTTTAATAAGAGACTTTTTATGCATATTTGCACACTCTCAGTCTTTTTTACACCAAATTTCTACATTTTTACAATTCATATTCTTTCTCTATATTTTCCATATTGCAAATGTTCTATTGTACAGTACAGTATATTTCTATTTTTATTTTATGTACAGTATATTTCTATTTTCATTTCAATTTTTATCGATCAATTTGGAGTTAATATGTTCTACAGTGAGAAAGACTATTCACAAGTGAAAACATTTAAGGCAGTTTCCAATCTTCCCAGGAGTGAATGTTCCATTACATTCATCCCAAGGTCAGACTGTGCAATGGAACCCTAGATGTGCCATGGGCTATACATATTTTAATAAAAGCAAAACACAAAAAAAATTTAGAACAGAAAAACACAAAAAAAGAAAGAAAAAGAAGAAGAAAAATAAAAAAAAAGAGAGGTATGTCTCTGCCTACTACTATATCCTGCCAACTATTTCAATTTGCCTGATGTGGCACTGCCTTGAGCTATATAATTTACAAAATCAAGCAGCATGCCAGACTACACCACCTGGACATAAAATTATGTTGCATGTAGCACCTTGGTCCTGGAGGAACGTTGTTTCGTTTCACTGTGTACTAACTGTATATGGTTGAAGTGACAATAAAGCCTACATGAACTTGAACACATAAAAATATGTGCAAGCTGCAAGATCAATGTAACTCAACACATTTACCATGTCTTTGAGTTAAGTGTGCAGGTTTAATGAATCTCACTCTATTTACATTTTTAAAAACAATCAGCTGCTGAAAAACATCTGTTGACTTAAGTTGCCAACTAACTGACTTTTCTTTTGCATCTTAGTCATGGCCAGTGAGCTTCAAAAACTAAGAGACCTTCTGTGGCAACTTCAGAAATACAATGAGTTTGCTTTGCAAACAGCAGCCCAGCCCCAAGTTGGCCAAAGTACTTCTGTATCTTTCCTTTTGTGTCATGCACTAACCTGAGTAGACCAGAAGATTTAGCTTTAGCTGTTAGCCCTTTGTAGCATGGATGGTGAACCCAAATGCGGAAGCAAGCGAGTAGGCAGGATAACCACGCGATTTAGTCTAAGGACTCTCACAGAAGGGGAGCAAGGGAAAAACACAAATTTAACCCGCGTCCTATAAACACACACTCGAAAACAGAAAGTGAATCCAAGAAGGTGAGTACTCACAAATTGGCAGAGAAACGATCTAAATCGTCATGGGCGAACTCAATGACTGAGTGATGTGCAGCGCCATCTTGTCTCCTTTTATGCTTCCTGTTTTGCGGCCGTACTACTTCCGGGTCCTAGTGCCGGTCGCGGCGCCGGTGTGTGTGACAGTACCCCCCTGTCCAGGAACAACTCCCGACGGTCCTGGGGTGGAGGATACCTGGCGACGGTAGTCCCTGCTCAGCTCGGGGTCCAGGATAAACCGGGCCGAAATCCAAGATCGCTCCTCGGGACCATAGCCTTCCCAGTCGACCAGGTATTGGGTGCCTCGGCCCCGAATCAAGGATCCGACGTACGGTGTAGGCAGGGCCACTGTCGATGATTCAGGGATGAGGAGCGGGGGGGGGGTATGGGGGGGTGGAACCATAGGAGAGGTGGTGAAGGGTTTTAACTGAGAGGTGTGGAAAACAGGATGAATTCGGAGCACCGCAGGCAGCTGGAGCCAATAGGTGACAGGGTTGATGCGGAGTGTGATGCGGTAAGGACCGATGAACCTAGGTAATAGCTTCTTTGACTCTGTGTGGAGATGAAGATTTTTGGTAGACAGCCATACTTTGTCACCTACATTATACATTCGTCCCGGTGGGTGTCGACGGCGATGTTGGGTGGTATATCGGTGGTTAGCTTATCGGATGGCTTGATTGGCCTGTCTCCACAGCCGTCGACACCTGCGAACCAACTGTTGGGCCGACGGTACATCAACTTCTGGTTCTTGATGTTCGAACATCGAAGGCTGGAAACCGTGGCATACCTCAAATGGACTGAAATTTGTGGCAGATGACACATGAAGGTTATGAGATAATTTAACCCATATGAGGTAGCGGGCCCAGGAGCGCTGACGATCGGTGACGAAACATCTCAGATAGCGCTCCAGTTGTTGGTTGGTTAGCTCTGTCTGACCATTAGTCTCCGGGTGGTATCCTGATGACAGACTGCAGGTGGAATTGATCAGACGGCAGAAGGCCTTCCAGAATCGGGCATTGAACTGGGGCCCCCTGTCTAAGACGATGTCTTTTGGCCGAGACGATGTGTCTTTAGCTGACGGGAGTCCGGAGAGAGCCACCAGATGCATAGCTTTGGAGAACCGATCTACGATGGTCATGATGGTTGTCTTTCCTCTTGAAACCGGCAGGCCCGTGATAAAGTCGACAGCAATGTGCGTCCAGGGCCAACGAGGAACTGGAAGTGGTTTGAGCTCTCCAGGTGTGGGCTGATTGGTGGTCTTTGCCCTGGCGCACACTGGGCACGCCTGGACGAACTCGTCGACGTTCCGGGTCATGGAGGGCCACCAGAAAGTGCATTGGATAAATTAAAGGGTGCGTTTGGTGCCGGGGTGTCCAGAGAGAGGTGAGGAGTGGCCTCATTCCAGAACGTCGCCCCTGACTGCTGGGGGCACGTAGAGTCATCCAGGCGGCACACCTGCCGGTTCGGTCTCCGTGGTCTGTGCCTGGCGGACTCTCGTTTCTGGATCCCACTGGAAAGGTGCAATGATTTTTGACGGAGGGAGGACAGGCGCGGGTTTCGCCCGGGTGGTGTCCCTCTCGTGTTGTCTGGAGAGGGTGTCACCCTTGGTGTTTTTGGAGAAGAAGCCACAGGGGTGTAGCTTCTGGTCTGGACCTCGTTGAGAAAGAACAGCTCCAGCGCCCACATTTGAAGCGTCCACCTCCACAACGAATGGTTTGTTGACATCTGGGTGGATAAGGATTGGAGCGGTGGTGAAACGATGACATAGTTCATGGAAGGCGGAGAGGGCACTGGAGTTGAGGTGGAAGGAATGAGATGATGGGCGTGTCAGGGCAGTTAGGGGTGCTGCAACTGTACTGTAGTCCCGGATGAAGCGACGATAGAAATTCGCAAACCCGATAAACCGTTGAAGCTGCTTGAGGGTCTTGGGTAGGGTCCCATGACGCACAGCTTCCAGTTTCTGCGGGTCCATAACCACACCCTGGGGCGAGATGACAAAACCCAGGAACGTGGTGGAGCGTTCGTAAAAGGGGCACTTTTCCAACTTACAATACAGTTGATGGGCGAGCAGTCTCTTTAGGACTGCCCTGACATGTTGGGTGTGTTCTTCAACTGTCCGTGAGTAGATTAATATGTTGTCCAGGTAGGCAATGCCCACCGCCCCAACATGTCCCGAAGAACGTCATTAATGAAGCTTTGAAAGGTGGCGGGGGCATTGCAGAGTCCAAATGGAATGACGAGACTTAGTGTCAGTGTCCAGTGGGTGTGATGAAGGCCGTCTTCCACTCATCGCCCTCTCTGAAACGCACCAAGTTGTAGGCGCTCCGAAGGTCCAACTTCGTGAAAATGGTGGCACCGGAGAGGGCGTCCAGGGCAGAGTTGGCAGTGGGTGCCGGTTTTTGATGGTAATATTGTTTAGCCCCCGATAATCGACACATGGACGAAGTTCACCCTCTTTTTTTTTTTACAAAGAAGAACCCCGCGGCAGCGGGCAAGGAGGATGGCCTGATGGTACCTTGGCAGAGGGCGTTCGAAACATACTCCTCCATCGCCCGTGTCTCGGTGTGTGCAAGGGAGTAGAGATGGCCGCGGGGGGAACCGAGCCTGGCTGCAGGTCAATAGCTAGGAGCGATGAGGTGGGAGATGGGTAGCTCGTCTCTTACGGAACACCTCAGCCAGGTCTCGGTAGGCAGCAGGAATGGCGTTGGTGTCAACGTCGGGGGCCTCGGACTCCCTAGAGCATGTCCCAGCTGAAGCCGATAGGCAGAGTTTGTTACAGGCCGGTCCCCACTGCATGATCCTGTTTTGGGTCCAGGATATCAAAGGGTCATGCTGTAAAAGCCAGGGGTGCCCAAGGATGATGGGTGGTGATGAAATGGAAGTCAGGTGAAATTGGATCTGTTCTTGATGTTGTTAAATAATGAGGGTGATGGGTTGTGTTTGGATGGTGATGGGGCTAGACGAAAGGGGCCGGCCGTCTACTGAGGTGATATGAACAGGCTGGGATAACGCTTCCAACTCCACTCCCAGTTTTTTGGCATAGGAGGAGTCAATGAAGTTGCCTGCAGCACCGGAATCGATGAACGCAGTACTTCTGACCCGTTTGTGGCCAAACTGGAGGTGTACCTGAACCGTGAGACGAGAGGCGCTAGGGATTGTGGCAGAGAGATGAAGGTGGCCCGGCGAGCTGCTCCCTTCGCTTACCGGGCTTGGCCGTTTCCCTGGCAACGTGGACAGATGGCTCTATGGTGCTCGGCTGACCCACAATAAGCACAGAGCCCCTCTCTGAAGCGCCGTTCTCGTTCTGCAGCGGTCAGGGAGGCGCGTCCTAATTGCATGGGTTCCCCGACTCCGGTGTTAACCACGGCAGGAGGTGGAGAACCAACATGTCCGGTAGGAGTGGTGGTGAAGATGGCAGGTGGTCGTGGCATGGTGTCGAGGAAGGTGGAAGCAGGCGGCAGGGTCCTCGGGGCTGGCTTGGGGCTGGTGACATTTTGGAAGTTCTTTCTAACCTAGTTCCTACTGAAAGAAAATTACTGTACATCCCCTAACAAAGAAAAAAAAACCAATGTTTAGAGTTAACTCTGGTATAAGGATTGACAAATTGATTAAAAAAGTGCCACTACAATCTGAGTCAGCCTGGGTCCAGGGTCATAACCCGTAGTGGCATAGTGGTTAGCACAGTGGTCTTGCACCTCCAGTTATCTCCCCAAGTATGGGTAATTTGGGAACACCAATTAGCCTAGCACAGAATATGGTAGCCAGTTCATGTGAAAGTGATTCCTTATGCTCTTATAACCACACTTTCAGAATCTGAGTCCTGGAATATGCCTGTGACATCAGTGAAAAAAGAAAAACTCCATTAATGTGATAACCATTTTATTGCCACATAATATTGCTAAGCCTAGACCTGATCAACTGAAGGAACCTCAGATCATGACACTGATTCGTGAGCTTTGTACAGTGGTCAATGTGCATGATCATGTGAAACCTACAATCAGGACTTTTAAAGTCTGGCTGGATGGGGCTGACTCCGCTCACCAGCAACAATTCTTACAAACAGTACAAATTGGACTGAATTTGCCACTTATGCCATCACTGACTCAGTCATCAGCATTAACATCTACAACAACTCTGTTCTCCACCACATTAACAGGTGTTTGGATTGTGAAACCACACAAAGAAACACCATATCCCTCCCCAATAAGAAGCCGTGTATGAACCCAGGAGGTCCGCCTTCTGCTTTAAGCATTTAACACCGTCATCAGGTCTGGAGACAAGGAGGCTGACAGCAACCCAAAGCCAATCTGAGAAGGGGAAGCTGCAAAGCCAAACATGTAAACAAAGAGTGGATTGAGGAGGTCTTCAACTGTGCTAACCCCTGACACATATGGCGAAAGATTCATAGGCAATCACTGATTTCAAACCATCCAGCAGACTACATGAAACCTGCTCTGTCTCGCTCCCTTATGAGCTCAACTTTTTTAAAGCTTGTTTTAAAAAGGGAAACATAGAGCCCATGCTTAAAGCTACGACCAGGTGAGCAGCCTCTCGCACTTTCCACCTTTGAACTGTGTGCTACTCTGAGCAAGGTGAATGTACAGCGAGTAGCTGGCCCTAATGAAACCCCCAGGGCAGATTATTCAGAGCATGCATGGAGAAGACTGGATGTTCTTCATTGTCACTTCTGTGACAGGACTGCTCGAGGCTAGTCTTGGACACCTTTGTGTGGACCAAGCACAGTTGTGGTTCCTGAAAATGGGGGATGTGGTGAGGTGGGCTTTTAGCTGTTTGAATGCTGCGTCTTCCTTCTGTGTCCAGCACACCTTCTCCAGTAGGCCCTTTTTCAGGAGGTCTAAAAGGAGTGCTGCCATAGAGGAGAAACTAGGGACAAAACGACGTTTTAATTTAACTAAATTTTATTTGTATGGCGCTTTTAACAATTGTCATCGTCACAAAGCAGCTTTACATAATCAAAAGAAAATTATGAAAATGTGTATGTAAGGTAAAAAATTTTTATAAATCAAAATTATTAGATAGTTCCTGTTAACACTGTGTGTTAAGAGAAGAGAAGGGGATATAACAGTTAGGTATGGTCACAGTCACCTAGTGTATAGGGTGAATGTATATTTTGTGCAGAGTGCAAGCAGGGACTATGACGGTATAATGAAAAAGGGAAAGCCAGGAAGATTGAGGGTTTCCTGGGATTTAAAAAGTAAGTGTGAACAGTCAGCATCATAAACATACCAATACACCATAATACGAATACGAGTCCCACAGATCTGTTTCTTTACCCAAGAAAAATCTATTCACAAAAATGCTTGGCTAAATAAATGGGGTTTAAACACTGAACTGTGTCCCAAACATTAATTGGAAGGCTATTCCATAACTTAGGGGATGGTAAGAAAAAGTTCTGACCCCTGCTGTAGTTTTCATAATATGCTGTACTGACAAGCAGCCTGCATTCTTTGATCAAGGTAGGCATGTCGGATCATAAGACACTAGCAATTCATCCAGGTACTGTGGCGCGAGACCATACAATGCTTTACCTACATGGTAGAGTGGCCAGAGAGTCTCATCAGGCCTGAAAATTTTGTTTCTCATGGTCTGAAAGTCCTTCAGGTGCCTTTTGGCAAACTTCAGACGGGCTGCCATGTGCCTTTTATTAATGAGTGACTTCCGTCTGGCCACTTTACCATATAGGCCTGATTGATGGATTGCTGCAGAGATGATTGTCCTTCTGGAAGGTTCACTCTCCCCACAGAGGACCTCTGGACCTCTGACAGAATGACCGTAGGGTTCTTGGTAACCTCCCTGACTAAGGCGCTTCTCCCCCGATCGCTCAGTTTAGATGGCCGGCCAGCTCTGGGAAAAGTCCTGGTGGTTTCGAACGTCTTCCAGTTTCAGATGATGGAAGCCACTGTGCTCATTGGGACCTTCAAAGCAGCAGAAGTTTTTCTCTAACCTTTCCCTAGATTTGTGCCTCGAGAGAATCCTGTCTCGGAGGTCTACAGACAATTCCTTTGACTTCATGCTTGGTTTGTGCTCTGACATGAACTGTCAACTGTGGGACCTTACAGTATATAGACAGGTGTGTGCCTTTCCAAATCAGGTCCAATCAACTGAATTTACCACAGGTGGACTCCAATTAAGCTGCAGAAACATCTCAAGTATGATCAGGGGAAACAGGATGGGCCTGAGCTTAATTTTGCAAAGGCTGTAAATACTTATGTACATGTGCTCCTGCAATTTTTCATGTAAAGAGAAAAACACCATTTAAATCTACACTGATAATGGTCAGCTACCTAATGTATTCCAAGCAATGAGACTCAACTCTGATCAGAGGCCAGTAGGAGGTCATTTACTACCTTAACAAGTGCTGTCTTTGTAAAAGACCTGGGCATAATATTAGACAGTAACTTGTCTTTTGAAAATCATATTTCCAATACCAAAAAAAACAGCCTTTTTCCATCTTAGAAATATTGCCAAACTTAGAAGTATCCTGTCCGTATCTGATGCAGAAAAGCTAGTTCATCCATTCATGACCTCCAGACTGGACTATTGTAATACATTACTAGGTGGTTGTCCTGCATCCTCAATAAACAAGCTACAATTAGTCCAAAATGCACTCGCCAGGGTTCTCACTAGATCCAAAAAAAATGATCATACAACACCTATATTATCATCCCTGCACTGGCTACCTGTTTAGTTTAGAATTAATTACAAAATAGTATTACTTAAAGGCTTTAAATGGTTTAGCTCCCACATACCTAACCAGTCTTCTGATACGCTATAATCCACCACGTTCCTTAAGATCACAAAACTCCGGACTTCTGGTAATTCCCAGAATTTTAAAATCTACAAAAGGGGGCAGGGCATTTTCATATTTAGCTCCAAAACTTTGGAATAGCCTTCCAGACAGTGTTCGGGGAGCAGACACGGTTTTCCAATTCAAAAGTAGACTCAAGACGCATCTCTTCAATCTGGCATACGCCTAACTCATCCCATAACCTCATACTCCAGTACACCTATCCTGAATCGCAACTACGCTAATTCTCTCCATTTTTTCTGTATTTTTTTACCCATCCCGAGGCATCTGGAGATTGTGCCAGCTTTAGTAGACAAAGGCCAACCCTGCGAGGTTTCTGAGGCATCCAGAGAAGGACCAGCTCCAGCTGGATTCTGCTTTATGATGGCTGGAGCTACACATCCTGCTCCTGTGCTTCCAGTGACCCAGACCCCATCTGCCCTCTGCACCTACTGACTCCCTGTGCTGAACTGGACTTCATGTTAATCTACACAACTCCTGTTATATTAAACTTTCACCTGCACAACACGCATGTTATTTCTATCTGTTATCACCCAGATGAGGATGGGTTCCCTGATTGAGTCTGGTTCCTCTCAAGTTTTTTTCCTACTGCCATCTTAGGGAGTTTTTCCTTGCCACCGTCGCCATCACCCTTGGCTTGCTCATCAGAGACATTTTATTCATCATTCATTCATCTAATTATTATCTAGACACATTTTTCTCACACATACACACTTCCAAATATTTTCTTTTCTAAAAAAAAAAAAAAAAATGTTTTTTTTATTTTTTGTGAAGCTGCTTTGAGACAATGACAATTGTTAAAAGCGCTATATAAATAAAATTTAATTGAACTGTCTCTGTGCTGAGGCCTAAATCCTGACTGATACACAAACTGTATGTTATTTCTATGTATATTTGAAGATAGCTGCTGTGCTACTATCTTTCCTGTATCATAGCAATAAAGGGAAGGTTTAATATCAGCCTGTAATTGAACAGCTGACAGGGGGAATGGTCAGGTTTCTTAATTAGTGGTTTAATACCTGATTTTGAAACATACCCACTGCTAACTAAAGAATTAATTATTTTCAACAGGGGTTCCATTATTGCTTGTACTATGTGCTTGAGAAAATGTGTTGGTATGGAATCTAATTCACAGGTTAATGATTTTGCAGAGGAGATTAATAAAATTAGTTTATTTTTTCCCAGGGGAGTAAAATATATTCTAGGTTTTAAACTTATATGGTTAGTTTATCATATGCACTAATTAAATTATTTTACTAGTTTCAATAAAAATGTATAATAATTAACTATAATAATTAGCTTTTTGTACTTAGAACCAGGTTTTTGCACTTAGGACCAGGCTGCCACCACTTTCATCTTTTGTGGCTTCTGCAGGCCATGTCCAATCCAATACCCTAGGTACTGTGCCCAGGTGACACCTTCGGGGGTTCGCTGCGAGCCCCTTCTTTAGCAACTCGCCGAGCACTTGTTTAACGTGGTGTAGATGATCCTCCCAGGTATTTAAATGGATTACTACGTTGTCAAGGTAGGCAGTGGCATTGGTCGATGATTATGCAATATGATATTCATAAGTAGTTGGGGCACCATGGAGACCAAAGGGAAGAGCCCGGTACTACCAGTGGCCTTAGTTGTGAAAGCAGTTTTTTCCTTAGCTTCTGGTGTAAGGACTACCTGCCAGTAGCCAATGGTGAGATCTACTTCAGAGATGAACTGGACCTTCCCCAGTCGGTCCACAGGATTATTTACATGCGGAAGTGGATGCATCGAAGGTGGAAATAGTGTTTAGCTGTTGGAAGTAGTTACAGAGGCAAATTAATGCATCAGGTTTGGTAATTTGTTTAAGCATTCAGACATTTGGGCAAATGCTATGCAGCAAAATCTCCTGTGATGGCACACACCAGTTTTCATATACAGCATATAGTTACAAGCTGCAAATGAGCGGGCCCAAGCACTTGTGCCATTGCCACTGGGCGCACCTTTTGGGCATGCTATGACCTCAAAAAAGACAATGCTTCCTGGGTGCACTGAATAATAAAATTTTTATTCAATTACATTTTATTTGTATAGCGCTTTTAACAATTGTCATTGTCGCAAAGCAGCTTTACAAAATCATAAAAAAATTATGGAATTAAATTGATTAGATTGTCTCGGGTGAGCAAGCCGAGGGCGATGGTGGCAAGGAAAAACTCCCTAAGATGGCAATAGGAAGATACCTTAAGAGGAACCAGACTCAATAGGGAACCCATCCTCAATTGGGTGATAACAGATAGCAAGGATTGATCTCCAGTGAACTTATGTGCCTTTTGAGCATGCTAAAACCTCTAAAAAGCACCTAGTTATGGCATATGTGCACTCTCAGAAAAAAAGGTACACAGCGGTACAAACATTGTTCTTCGAAGAAAAGTTTTGTATGTCCTTGATAAATGTACCCTTCATCGTACATTAATAGTAGTATTAAAAGCTTTTGTTCAGAAGAACATTGAGACTCCAGCAAGCTGTTACCATGGGTGAGTTAAGTCTTACATAATCCTTATTCTGACAATTTAAGAGATATTTTATTTTTTTCAAGTTGAATAGCTTTGGCCAGCTTATATCAAGCATTGTCTTTTAATGTCATTTACACAGCTTAGGGAAGCAGGTAGATGACACTACTTATCATGCTAACTTACTGCCTTATGTGGCTTAGGACAAACATGTTACTGTAGTTCACGGTGGCTAAGCTAATGCCCTATGTAGATTACAGGTGTTTATTAATATCAGATGTGGTGTAAATGGTTTAATGTATTTCACCTAGTTTTGGATAGTTTTAGCTTACATTTGTCATGCACACTCAATCCACGACCGGCGATAGGACCCGGAAGAAAAACGGTTGCGAACAAGGAAGTGTAAGAGAAGTAAACATGTTGCGGCACATCGGTCAGTCATTGAGTTTGCCCATGTCGTTTCACGAGCTACATCGGCCAATCTGTGAGTACTCACCTTATTTGGTAATCTTCTCGATAGAGTGTGTGTCACTAGGACGCGGGTTAATTTGTGTTTTCCCTTGCTCTCTATCCGGGAGAGTCCTAAAAATAACAAGCGTGGTTATCCTGCCAATTCGTGTCACTTCCGCATCTGACACGACGACGCTACAAAGGGCTAACTACTAATCGCTACGTCTTCTGTTCAGCTCCGGTTGGTTCCTGACAGAATGACTGAGCCGACAGTGGTGAACCCAGCGGATCACGCGCACCTCTGCGATATGGGTTGCTAACTGGCCAGGCAGCTAAGTAGGCCACGGCAGTTCTTTGTCCTGACTTCAATGTCGCACATTCATATCACGAATTCACCTGTCAACTTAAACTTACATTCGAACATCCTGCGGGCGAGGTAAAGACTGACGCCAAACTGTATCCCCTACGGCAGGGAGGTTTCTCTGTGGGCCGCTACACCGCTGAATTCCACACTTTTGCGGCGCAGACGACTTTTATCTCGCCCGAAGCCAGCCCCAAGGACCCTGCCGCCATCACCCACGTTTTCATTACACTGCATCTCAAACCCCGATACCTTCCACCACCTCAGTTACTGGAAATGTCGGATCTTTACTTTCTGCTGTGGTTGACACCGGAGCCGGGGAACCCATGCAATTAGGACACCTCTCCCCATCTCATGGTTCCGGTATCCCTCCAAGTTGGCCACGAGCTAGTCAGAAGTACTGCATTTATCAATTATGGTGCCGCAGGTAACTTTATTAACACTACTTATGCCAAGAAATTGCAGGTAAAACTCAAGGCGTTATCCCAGCCTGTTAAAATCACATCTGTGGATGGTCGGCCTCTTTCTACCACCCCATCACCAACCAAACCCAGCCCATCACTCTCATCATTGACCAACATCGTAAACAGCATCAATTCTACCTAACCTCCATCTCATCACCTCCCATTATACTCGGTTACCCCTGGCTATTCCAACACAGATGTCGACACCAACGCCATTCCAGAGGCATATCGGGACCTTGCAGAAGTCTTTTGCAAACGGCGAAGTACTCACCTTCCTCCACATTGCTCGTATGAACTCGCTATAGACTTTCAGCCAGGCTCCACCATCCCCCCGGCAGCCATTTATACTCGCTCTCAGCCACGGAGACCAAAGCCATGGAGGAATAAGTCACCCTCCGCCAAGGGACCATTCAAGCCCCCTCATCACCAGCGGCAGCGGGGTTTTTTTTGTGAAGAAAAAAGGCGGGGAACTTCGCCCTTGTGTCGACTATCGGGGGATCAACAACATCACAATAAAAAACCGACACCCGTTGCCGTTAACCAACTCCGCCCTGGACGCCCTCTCTGGTGCCACCATTTTCTCTAAGTTTAGACCTCAGGTGCGCCTCCCACTGGACACTACGAAAGTCTAGTAATCCCCTTTGGACTTTGTAACGCACCAGCATCATTTCAACAGTTCATCAATGACGTCCTATGAGACATGCTGAGTCGCTGGGTGTTTGTCTATCTAGACGACATTTTAATCTATTCATGTATAGAGTAGAAGAACACTCCCAGCATGTCATGGCGGTCTTAAATTCAATTCAATTTTATTTGTATAGCGCTTTTAGCAATTTTCATTGCCGCAAAGCAGCTTTACACAGTCAAAAGAATTATTCAAGTTTGTATGAAATGTGAATTTGTATGAATCAAAATGGTCAGTTTGTCCCTGGTGAGCAAGCCGAGGGCGACAGTGGCAAGGAAAAACTCCCTGAGATGGTAATAGGAAGAAACCTTGAGAGGAACCAGACTCAACAGGGAACCCATCCTCATTTGGGTGAAACAGAAAGCAGTAAATGATCTGCATTTATACAGTGTGTAGGGTGGGAGGCAGTTCAGCTATAATAGCTGATGTTAATTGATGTTAATATGGAGTCCGGGTAGTTATTGAAGACCCAGGTAGACTTGTAAGAAGTTCCAGTCATGAACTATCGAACTGTCAAGTCCCCAGAGAAACAGCTGCCAACACCAGTCAAGGCCAGAACCATTTTCTAGGTGGAGAGAATCATTCGAGACACCAGACGCATCCCAGAGAGACACACGGGGCATCCATGTGACGAGATCTTCAGCCAGAAGCGGGGCACCAGGATGGGTCAGACAGGTCCGGAGGGCAGAGGGAGTCTGGATCACTGGCAGCTCAGGAACGACATGTGTAGCTCGACAGAGAGAGAGAAAGAGTGAAAGGGGGAGACAGGAGGAGAGAGGAAAAAGAAAGAGGGGGGGAAAGAGAAGAAGAGAAGAGATGGCAGTTAGGTATGGTCACAGTCACACAATGTATAATGTGAATGTATATTAACTGTAAAGTGCAAGCAGAGACTCCGGCAGGACTAACTATGACAGCATAACTAAAAGGGAGAGCCAGAAGGAAACACAAACATGAGGGCTTCCTGACATGTAAAGCAAACAATCACCTCACCGTCAGCAAACCTGAGTGATCAATGAGAGTGAGGAAGACAGCATCCAAAGATACCAGTTCACCATAATACTCTACGTCCATGAGTCCCCCAGATCTGCTCCTTTACCTATGGCAAATCTATTTATAAAAATGCTTGGCTAAATAAATAGGTTTTTAGCCTGGACTTAAACACTGAGACTGTGTCTGAGTCCCGAACACTATTTGGAAGACTATTCCATAACTTTGGGGCTTTGTAAGAAAAAGCTCTGCCCCCAGCTGTATTTTTCATAATACGCGGTACTGACAAGCAGCCTGCATCCTTTAATTGAAGTAGGCGTGGCGGATCGTAAGACACTAGCAGTTCGCTCAGGTACTGCGGCGCGAGACCATTTAATGCTTTATATGTCAAGAGTAGTATTTTAAAATCAATGCGAAATTTCACAGGGAGCCAATGGAGTGAAGATAAGATAGGGGTGATGTGCTCATATCTTCTGGTTCTGGTGAGGACTCTCGCTGCTGCATTCTGGCCTAGCTAAAGCTTATTTATGCATCTAGCTGAACAACCAGACAGTAAGGCATTACAATAGTCCCACCTAGAGGTGATAAAAGCATGAACTAGTTTTTCTGCATCGTTTAGCGACAATAAATTTCTTATTCTGGCAATATTTCTGAGGTGAAAGAATGCTATCCTGGTAATATTATCTACATGTGCTTCAAATGAAAGGCTGGAATCAATAATCACACCAAGGTCTTTCACTGTTGCATTTGATGGAACAGAAAGGCCATCTAAAGTTACGGTGTGATCTAAAATTTTACTCCTAGCTGTAAGCGGTCCTATGACTAGAACTTCTGTCTTATCCGGATTTAGCAGAAGGAAGTTAATTAGCATCCAATTTCTTATGTCCTGCACACATTGCTCAATTTTAGTAAGCTGTTTTTTCTCATCAGGTTTTGCTGAGACATATAACTGTGTATCGTCAGCATAACAATGAAAACTAATACCATGCTTACGGATTATGTTGCCCAGAGGAAGCATGTAAAGGGAAAAAAGCAGTGGACCTAAAACTGAACCCTGCGGAACGCCAAACTCCACTAGAGAACATGCAGAATAATCACCATTTAAGTCTACATACTGATAACGATGGGTCAGATAGGATCTGAGCCAGGAGAGGGCTGTACCCTTAATTCCCACTACATTTTCTAATCTGTGAAGTGATCAACAGTGTCAAAAGCTGCACTGAGGTCAAGTAGTACAAGCATAGTTACACAACCCTGATCAGAGGCCAATAGAATGTCATTTACTACTTTAACGAGCGCTGTCTCTGTACTGTGATGAGGCCTAAATCCTGACTGATACAGTTCATGTATGCCATTTCTATGTATATATGAGCATAGCTGCTCCGCTACTATCTTTTCCAGAATCTTAGAGATAAAGGGGAGGTTTGATATTGGTCTGTAACTGGACAGCTGACAGGGGTCGAGGTCAGGTTTCTTAATTATTGGTTTGATAACTGCTAATTTAAAAGATTTTGGAACATATCCAATGCTGAGTGAAGAATTAATTATTCTCAACAGGGGTTCTATTATTGCTGGTACTATCTGTTTAAGAAAATGTGTCGGTACAGGATCTAATATACAGGTTGATGAATTTGAAGAAGAGATGAGTGAAATTAGTTCATTCTCTTCAAGGGGAGTAAAGTATTCTAGGTTCTGATCTGACATGGCTAGATTAACATCTGCATCAATTACATTGTTCGGTTTCAAAACCTCAATTTTATTCCTAATATTTACAATTTTATTATTAAAAAAGTTCATGAAGTCCTCACTATTGCATGATGTTGTTGTGGAGATTTCTGCAGTGGTCTTATTTTTGGTTAATTTGGCTACAGCATTAAATAAGAATCTAGGATTATTTTTGTTATTTTCTATAAGAGTGGAGAGATATGTTGATCTAGCTACACTAAGAGCTTTTCTATAGTTCAGGATGCTCTCCTTCCATGCTATTTGAAATACTAGTAATTTAGTTTGACGCCATTTACGTTCTAATTTCCGAGCCATCTGTTTTAAAGTGCGCGTGTGATCGTTATACCAGGGAGCAAGTTTCTTATCTCTAATAATTTTTCTTTTGACTTAGACATTATCTAAGGTATAGCGAAATGTCGACTCTAAATATTCAGTCGCCTGATCGAGTTCTGTGGGGTCAGACGGTGATCTAATCGAAGTTGGGAACTCTGAGAGATTACTGATAAAACTCTGTTTGGTAGTTGATGTGAATGTACGTTTCATACGGTAGCGCGGCGCTGTGTGTACATTATTATTGTGACACACTTGAATTGAGACAAGATAGTGATCTGAGATAACTTCAGATAGTGGTATTGTGAATAAATTTCTTATACTTAATCCAAATAATATTATTAAATCTAAAGTGTGACCTGCTTTATGAGTGGGTCCTACTACACACTGATTTACTCCTACCAGTATAGACATAAATGCAGTTCTCAGAGGGTCTTCTGGGTTTTCAAAATGAATATTAAAATCTCCAGCAATTAACACTTTGTCTACAGAAACGACTAGATTTGAAAGGAAATCTGGAAATTCACTTAGAAATTCCGAGTACGGCCCTGGAGGTCTGTAAATGACAATTAGCGGGATCGACTGAGCTGACTTAATATAGTTAAATACACTTATGTTACTATAAAGAATTTCAAATGAATTAAATTTGTGTCCGTGTTTTTGTACAATAGTCAAATTATCATTGTGAATAACTGCGACGCCTCCTCCTCTACCAGTTAACCGAGGCTGGTGTATGTAGCTGTATCCAGGAGGACTAGCTTCATTTAGAGCTACATACTCGTCCTGTTTAATCCAGGTTTCTTTTAAACAGAGTATATCAAACTCCTGATCTCTCCTCTGAACATGTCCAAACCACCTCAATTTGGCCTCTCTGACTTTATTTCCAAAACATCTAACATAGATGGTCCCTCTGAACTTATTCTCGAACCTATCCATCCTTTTCCCTCCCAAAAAGAACCTCATTGTACCTCCAGCTCTGCTACCTCCAGCTCTGCCTCCTCCCTTTTTTTTTTAGTGCCAGTGTCTCTAAGCCTAGAGTATCACTAGTCTCACCACTAGAGCTGAAGATCTTTGCCCGAACCCGACGGGAACCGACAGAACCCTGGCGGTTCGGGCTAAATTGATATAATTTTACTCGCGCTTAGGCCTGGTTCGAGCTTTTGCGATAAATGAGCAGTCATGTGATGCGTTTTGATTAGCGTGAGAGAAAGGCGAAAATAGATGCTGAGGAGGTTAAACAGAGGCTCGCCACTGGAGATTACATTTTGGTTGCACCAGCAACTAAAGCAAAGTCTGCAGTGTGGGAAAGTTTTAACCATGTACATAATGAGAATAATGAGCCAGTGGGTTATGTAAAATGCAAAAAGAGTGACATTCTGTTAAAGTATGACAGCAAAACGACAGGGAATTCAACGCTGAAAAGGCATGTTGATCGAAGCTGTTTAACACCTGCTAGTGCCCAGAATCAACCAACAATCAAATCGTTTGTTACAGTATCAAAACCCATCCCTGCAAAGGTGAAATAAACAATGACAGAGAAGTGTGTCAGCTTTTGCTGTAAAGACGTTAGGCCTTTTACTATCGTTAATGGCGAAGGATTTGAAGAGCCGGCGCAAGAACTAATTAATGTCGGGGCTGTGTATGGGAGGGTTCCGGTAAACTCTGTTGTTCCCCGCCATGTGACAATTGTAAAGAGGTGCACTGACATGGCAGAAGAAAAGAGGGAAGCTTTAGTACAGAAACTTAAGACTTTGTTGAAGGATGGCACAGTCGCAATGACCACAGATATGTGGACAGAGAATTATCGTAAAATTAGTTATTTGACAATCACATGCCATTTCATAAATGAGAATATGGAACTGGTGAATAAAACCCTGACAACTACAATGTTCCCATTGGAAGAGGCAAAGACAGGAAAAAATATTAGACGGGAGATACTGAAACTACTGGTGACCAAGTTTGGCCTTGACGATTCCTCTCTCAGCAAAATTGTGTGAGTGACCAATGAGGGGGCAAACATTATAGCTCTGCGGCCATACCAGAGATTGGACTGCATCGACCATGTTATTAATACGGTACTGCGCCATGGGCTCGACATTGCAGAGTTATCCAAAGCCGACGGTGCTCTGGACATAGGGGATACCATTGCTGCCGCTAAATCATTAGTCTGGTAAGTTAAACAGTTGGGATTGGCTGCGGCTGTGGAACTGTCAACAACATTGCTGCAAATGGGAGACACTAGGCTCAGTACGGTGTACCTCACACTGACTTCCATACAGGCCATTTCTCATGAGCTCCATGAAAAGCTGAAGGCACTAGGGGAGACACGCGCATTGAAAAAATGGCGCCGGACACACTGGGCTTTTTGATAGACTTTCTCGAGCCGTTCTATGAAGCATAGCGGGAACTTAAGGAAAACAAGTATCCAACGCTTAAATGTGTGTGTCTCTGGTGTGAGAAACTGAAACGCCACTGTCAGCCCAATGCCTTGGACTCCCGTCAGCAAGCTGTCGTGCATAAACAGCACGAAGACTGGCTCACGCATGAAGTGATAATGCAGGACCTCCACAAGATCGCAACATTCCTTTGGCCAAAATTTAACCAGCTGAGAATGTTGTCAGACTTAGACAGAAATGCCATACATGCTCATGTACGCACTCCTTTGCAAGCCATGGCTGCAGGTGCACTAGATGTGGAGGTTTGAGACCCAGAGCTCTCCGGAGTCAAACCCACTCCTTCCCCAGCAAAAAGAGTGAATTTTGCGGAATGGGAAAATGTACATCAAACTGACTGGGAAGATGACAAGGTCACTCGCTAACTTAAAACGGCTGTCATGAAAAATGAAATGGATGTTCTTGGCTGATGGAAGATCAACAAACCATACTACCCAAAAATTGCAAAATTAACCAGGGCATCCCGGCCAGTAGCAGCAGCAGTAAAAGTCTGTTCATTGCTGCTGGATGCACAATCAGTGAGCGGAGGACCGCGCTGAAGCTGTCTACATTGGATTCAATAATTTTCCTTCACAAAAACATGTAGCCTAATCATGGTGGGTTTTTCAAATAATAACTAGATATTAATTGAGTCTTAAATGCATAATGTAGACAGAGTATAAGTAGGCTAATGTTGTCATTATTCTTTTATTACATTTCAGCTGCCATTCACCGTCGCGTTGAGGCCGGATTGTGGAGGGAAGGAAATTCCACTGAGGCCTTATATTAATTTCGTTATTGCCAAATACACATCTTAATTTTGAATTTATCTTAATTTAATGTAATTTAATTTTTATGGGACTATTGTTGGCCTATTTATAGGGTAAGTGTATGCCTGGACTTATTTAGAGTGCTGAGATTTTACAAAGGGCTTTTTTATTTTTTGTTCCATCTTCCAAGTTGCCTGTAGCTTATACGTTAGTCATAAACAAATTATGTTAAAACATGTATAAATGACTCATTCTTGACCAAAGGCAAAAGAGCTGTGTGCTTGCGTACATTTGAATAATGTTGGGCTGTAAACGGGTTTGGGCTTTTAAAAGGCTGTCAATCAAAATGTACTTGTCGGGCTCGGGCCGGAATCTGCCGGGCCTAACTTTTAAGGCCTGGTTAGTGCTCTACTCACCACTATCTTAAACACCTTTGCTTTTATTCTCGTTAATACTCTTTTATCGCACAACACACCTGACACTTTTCTCCACCCATTCCAACCTGCCTGCACACGCCTCTTTATAGCTCCCTGTAGCCTTACCGTTCCACTTAGGTTCCTCTCACTCACATATGTATTCCATCTTGCTGTGGCTAACCTTCATTCTTCTGCCTTCCAGAGCATACCTCCATCTCTCCAAATTTTACTCCAAATGTTCCCTGCTCTCGCTACAAAGCACAATGTCATCTTCAAACATCATAGTCCATGAAGACTCCTGTCTAACCTCATATGTCATCCTGTCAATCACCAGAGCAAACAAAAAGGGGCTTAGACCCAATCCTTGATGCAGACCCACCTCCACCTTGAACTCTTCTGTCACACCTACAGCAAATCTTACCACTGCCTTACATCGTTCATACAGTTCCTGCATCACTCTAACATACTTCTTTGCCACACCAGACTTCCTCATACAACACCACAGCTCCTCTCTTACCACCCTGTTGTGCGCTTTCTCTAGAACAAAGACACAATGCAACTCCCTAATACCTTCTCTGTACTTCTCCATCAGCATTCTTTAGGCAAATACTGCATCTGATGTACTCTTTCTAGGTATAAAACTATTTTGCTGCTCACAAATGCCCTTCTCTGCCCTTAACCTAGCTTCCACTACTCTTTCTCACAGCCTTATTGTATGGCTCATCAGCTTTATGCCTCTGTAATTGTCACATCTCTGCACATCTCCCTTGTTCATAAAAATCAGCACCAATACACTTCTCCTCCATTTCTCTGGAATCTTCTCACTCTCCAAGATCTTGTTAAACAAACTAGTCAGAAACTCTACTGCCACCTCTCCAAAGCACTTTCATACCTCCACAGGTATGTCATCTTTAATGCCCTCCCTACCTCACTCTTACTAATATTTGCTACTTACTGCTTCACAAAAGTCACCTCTTTTTCTTTTTGTTCTCTTTCATTTTCCTTATTCATCAACTCTTTAAAGTACTCCTTCCATCTTTCCATCACCCTCCTGGCATCTGTTAGTACATTTCTATCTCTATCTGTAATCACTCTAACCTGTTGCATTTCATTCCCTTCTCTATCTCTCTACCTCGCCAACCTGTACAGATTCACCTCTCCCTTCTTACTATCCAATCTAGCATACAAGTCATCATATGCTCTTTGTTTGGCCTTTGCCTCACCTCTTGTTTGCTTCACCTCTACCTTCACCTTACACTGGATCTCCCTGTACTCTTGTCCATTACCTTTAGGCCTTGTTCACACGGGCATTAAGTTTTTGGATAAACGAACGCGCTCTAAACGTCCTAGACGTTTATGTTGCATTTTGTGGTGGCGCTTGATTGACTTCTACACCGGCGTTGGTTTGTCTCTGTCTAACGTCAGCCAGCTGCCCAAATTGTAGTTTGTGTGTTAACCTGTGGGGGCAGTGTCGGGAACTGTATATGAAAGCCCGCCGCTACCGGGTTCACTCTTTGACAGCACAACGTTGGATTAAAGAAACTTTTTTGTGGTATATGAAGAAATGCGAAAATTTCTGCGTAAGTTTTTCAACAATTAATTTTTTTTATTTTGCCTTTTTCTGCATTTCCCTATGTATAGCATGTAGGATCATGGGATATATCCGTTCCTCTGAAGCGTAAAAATTAACACGCAGAAAACGAACTAGAAGCGGTTTCCTTGCGTTCGTTGGGTTTTGAACGGCAAGAAAAAGCTGCATGCAATGTTTTTTTAATGCCGTATAAACGCGCAGCCGGACAAACGCACGTCACCAAAGTCCGTGTTAACACTCTTATTGACTCCTATGTGTAGAACGCTATGAAACGCAAAAAAAAAAAAAAAAACGCTTGATTTTAACGCCCATGTGAAAAAGGCCAACTTGTTCTTAGCTAACCTTTTCTTCTATCTACTCCTGTACTTTCTTGTTCCACTACCAAGTGTCCTTGTTCACTTAGCCTTTTTTTAATACACCAAGTACCCTTCTTCCTGTCTCCCCGATCACATTGGCTGTAGTGATCGGGGAGACAGGAAGAAGTCCAGTCAACTGAAAGCACCTCTTGAACATCCATAGCCTGTCTCAACTCCTTCCTGAAGACTACACAACATTCTTCCTTTTTTAACTTTCACCACTTTGTCCTTTGCTCTGCCATTGTCCTCTTCACCTTTCTCACCACCAGGGTTATTTTACACACCATCATTCTGTGTTGTCTGGCTACACTTTCCCCTACCAACACTTTGCATCTCTTTCAGATTACGAGATGGACAAGATGTAGTCCAGCTGAGTGCTTCTGCCTCTGTTCTTAAAAGCCACCCTATGTCCCTGCCTCTTTTGAAAAAAAGTCTTCAATACTGCCATTTCAATTCTCTTTGCAAAGTCTACCACAATCTTTTTTTCTACATCCTTGTTCTAAAGATCAAACCTGCCCATCACATTTTCTGTTCTCTTTCTCAACAAGTTAATTTAAGTCTGCACCAATCACCACTCTCTTACCTCTGGAGATGCTCTGCTTCACTTCATCTAACTCAACTGCTAACAGCTCACATCACACACAATTTCCAGCTTCAGACTTATCACCCTAATACTGGCTGAAGGACAGCCATCTTTGCAGCAATCCACTAATCAGGCCTATATAGTAGAGTGGCCAAACGGAAGCCACTCCTTAATAAAAGGCACATGGCTAGTGTTTGCCAAAAGGCACCTGAAGGACTCACAGACCATAAGAAACAAATTTCTCAGGTCTAATGGGACTCTCTGGCCACTCTACCATATAAGCCTGGTTGGTGGATTGCTGCAGAGATGGTTGTCTTTCTGGAAGGTTCTTATCTCTCCACAGAAGATCTCTGGACCTCTGACAGATTGTCCAAGCAACATTCGGGAATTTAAATAAATGTTTTGTGCTTTACTGAATATCCGCCAGATAGCGCATGGAAGGACTTTATCTAAAAGCCGGACCAAGTACAACGATGATTTGTGCATAAAGTTAGCCTAAAACAATATTGTTTCCAATGCTAAAGCAAACATGAATTTTATTTTGTTTTACAACAGATATTTCATAATGAACGTGTGTATATGTGCTTTATATTATTTTCATAATGATGAAATATGATGCCCAAATTCGTGCTTTAAAAGTTTCTTATATAGTTTTTGTAATGTCTTAACAGGGACAAAACAATGGAAGACATGGCAATAAATGGTATTGGTGTAAATAGTTAAAAAATTTATTTAATTTCCTGATAACCTTATCTGGTTCGCTATCTTAAGGGGGACGTCTGTAAAACTAAGAAACTCCACAAGGCCAGATGCTTTGAAGTAGACCCCGAAACCGAGGGTGTATCGGCGATCCGGTAAACAAAGAAGACAGTTTTACAGCTTCACCCCGAGCTGGGGGGGCCTCATCCGACCTGGACACTCTCTTGACCTCCGGAAGACATGCCTTTCCATGAACAAAGGCATACGGCATGGACACTATTTTAAACATCTTTAAAGTGTGCCAGTAGGGCAAAACGTATTCACATATATTTACTCAGTTTCTTTTATTCCTGTGTATATGTTTAATTATTCTGCATAACGTTAAAGGTGTAATCAGCATTTACAAACCTTTTTATTAGATAAAGGAAGGAATGAGTGGGTAAGTATCAAGCTGGCTTTATTTCAAGAATGTTGTTGAACATGGGTAATTGATAGCATGAACAGAGCTTATGTAACCAGTCACTCCAGTTAGACTTTATTCTGCGTTGTGTGAATCAGACACGGGACACAGATGGCGGTTCACTGGAAGCATTTAATCTGACACATAAAGGAACAAACAGCCTTCGAGTGAGAATAGCCCTTGTTCTCTCTTCCATACAGTTCCATCAGGAAAAGGGCAGAATTACAGCATAAATAATTGAACATATGTAAATAAACTTAAAAATTAAATATTAAGAAACATACCTGACACATAAAGGAACAAACAGCCTTCGAGTGAGAATAGCCCTTGTTCTCTATAAAATAAATGTGATGTACATCATGTGCTTGATTTCCACATGTTTAAGCCAAAATTGGTAATATAACCCAAAAAAAATGAAAAATGCCATAAAATAATCATGCAAATATATTTTATAACATTATACACACAAATTGGAGTAAAGATATAAAAATAAAATTTTTATTGGATTACAGGGAGTCAGAAACAACATACCTCTTCCATACAGTTCCATCAGGAAAAGGGAAGAGGAGGGGACAAAACAGGAAATTGTATTGGCTTTAGATGACATCACAGGATTTAAAGGGGAAAGGGCCTACCTCGAACAGGCATCTACATCAGGTATATGAAATGAACAATTTTGTGTAAATTCTAACAATTTAACAGGTTAATTTCTATACCTGTTACACTCATGCAAAATTACTTTTTATAAAGTATTAAAAACTCCAACCGGATGGGTCACACGTGACAGCCGAAAAAACCCTCAGGAAGTCCACAGTGTAGAGAAGAAGAGAATTTAACATCACAACTGCAACCTATAACATCTTCCAAGCAGCTCGGCCTCCCGCCCTTGCGGGCGCTGCGCCGCCGCTGCTGGCGTCATCAGCTCTTCAAGAACTCTCAACGAGACTTCGTGCCAGAACTCCAAATTCCAGCAATGAAGGAAACCTCAGGAGAAGTTTCAGAGCGCAGCCATCAGTAACCAGGCAACCAACGCCTCACCGAAGGGCTTTCCCAACTGACGTCATCCCTAAAACAGCGCACCAACCAATCAGCAACGCCGTGATTCCCTTCGCTGGAGGCAAACCCACGGATAAGAACGAAACGTAATGCAAGTAAACAAACAATGCTGCATACCCTGCTGAAGTTGGTGCTCGTTTCATAACTAAACCGTAAGATTGAACCCAAGACTCTGCTCTTGTGACTTTCGTTGATCTAGTAAACAGTACTAGAATAACTTCATTCATTTTCACTTGCCAAACTGTTTGTGTGTGTGTGTGTGTGTGTGGGTGTGTGCGTGCGTTCAAGTAGTGTAGTTTCATGTATCATAGATTAGTCAAATAAGTTCTTGTTTCTTTACTACTGTTGTCTTGGTCATGTATTTTAAAGCCTAAACATTTGCCCAGATCGTGTTACCTTGCTCATAATTGCTTAATACTAGATTTTGTGTTATAGCTGTTGGCTATGTGATAACCAGAACTGGTAAGATACACTAAATTGTGCTAAACACTGGACGGGTAGTCGATAAAGTGTACATTATAACTTTTGATTCAGTTAATCAAATTAACCCGAATCGTTAAAGATTCGATACAACTCTGACCCAGAGCTAAACATTACTTATTAATGATGAAGGATGCGTTGGCATTGTGTCCACATTAAAATGTCTATATTTATTGGTGGAGAATGCAACCGTCATTCGTTGTTTTTATTATGTAAACCCTACGTATTAATGATGAAGAATGCCAGAAGCTATTCATGGTCATTATCATTGTTAAAACGCTACAGTACCAATCAAATCAGACTTCATAATTACTTTAAGTGTAATCCACAAATTTACTGAATATGTTTTTATGTGTATATAGTATCTGTTTGTGCTTGTGTCTCATATGTGACATTCATATAAAATGCAATTCGTGATAAGTGTATGTTGTTAAAGTATTTGTGGATATGTACAGTATGTAACGCGCGAGGGGCAAAGCCGGCCATAGACAGTTCAGAACGGGCCGGGTCGTGATAACGCGACACGTCGTGGAGACATTTATCCAACATCATCTTTTTCATCTGGCAGATGTCTGGTAGAGGGCGTTTGCTCATCTGGCAGATGTCACCAAAACGTCTGTGAACGACGCTTAGCCTACGTATTTAACACGTAAATGAATTAAAACGACCCTGATCCGCCCTTTAGACGATGTTAATCAGATGTTCCTACAGCTGCCAAATATCTGATTCCTGTCGGATAGACGTCGTTTTATTAAAACACCCACCTCCCATTATTTTAATTAAATCCCCTCGGTTAGTTATAATTAACCATGGTCAACAGAATTCTGTGAAGAAAGGAAGCATAAGACAACTGACAAGGCGCCGACTGCTGATCAGTGTAAAGTAGCCTGTACAAGCCAAGCTCTTCCCCAAAAATAGTGTAAATGTCTGCAACAAACACTAACCATTAAAATGTTAAGAATTTAATTGAACACAAATATACAAATTAGATTTTCTTCTTACATAATATTTTCATTATATATAAACTTATGCTAGGATACTTTTACTATGCTAAAGTACTATTTACAGTAAAGCTATTTATTAATTTATCTTTTATTTGGTTACTTACTTACTAACTAACTAGCAAATGCTTTAGTTTAGGGCTCTAATGCAGCAATGCACTGACCATTAAAATTTTGGATTTAAATTAAAATGCCACTTATATATATTTGTGTTTAATTAAATTCTTAAATCATTGTGTTCACCCATGGGTTTACTGCATAAACACCGGAACAAAAGGGAGAAAACGGTGAAGTTTCTTTTTTCGTTTTTTTGGATTAAATTTAATCATGCAGCACTTTTAGGATTTAAAGCAAAAGCAACCCATAAGTGTAATTAAAGTACCCGAAATAACATAGAATTTTGACCCAGCATAAACAACCCAACGACGTGTTTACCGAATCCCAGAATTTTTTTAGCGTACTACCACAGTACTAATGAATGGAGGAAGCGCTGTCAAAGCCCAGGTATTCTGCATGCTGTCACGTTGTATATAGCGAGTAGCAGAGGTGTATACTCGAGTCATGTGACTTGGACTCGAGTCAGACTCGAGTCATGAATTTGATGACTTTAGACTCGACTTGACAAAATATAAAAAGACTTGCAACTCGACTTGGACTTTAACATAAATAACTCGGACTTTCACTTGGACTTGCGCCTATTGACTTGTAAAGACTTGCTACTTCCCATAAAAGCCGAGGTTCATCATTTTAAATATGTCCAAGATAACAAGAAAAACACATCCTGTTGGCTAGAGTTCGTCAGGGATTAAAAAACACTAACTGTCCTTTTTATTCTTTACCGCGCTCCGTAGAATCTCAGTGGTCCGCGCATAACCCTTCGCGAGCGAGCCTTCTCCTAAGTGCGCGTTCCCTGTGCCCTTTTCACGGGGGTGGGGCTAAATAAACGCATCCTGATGGGGGAACCAACTTTGCCACAGCACCGGATTGTTTGTATGAGGTAGCCTACGTGAGTGTATCACACAAGGTAGGCAGCAAAGTTCTTCAGTGTTATGTGAAGAAAACAACGTTATTGTTTGTATAAAGTAGCCTACTTCATTGAGAATATGTGCTACCATTTTACATTTGCTACTAGCATTTACTAACGTCTGTATTTTTATGTATCTGAGCAATGTTCTTTCATAAAAAAAGGTTTGTTTAATAAATACAGATCTTACAACCATACATAATCTGTATACATTTTATTTTTCTGCTAAAAAGACTTGAAAAGACTCGAAAGTCAAACCGTAGGACTTTGGACTTGACTTGAGACTTGTTGGCCTTTGACTTGGGACTTGACTCGGGACTTGCCTGGGTTGACTCGGGACTTGACTCGGGACTTGAGGGCAATGAATTGAGACTTACTTGTGACTTGCCAAACAATGACTTTGTCCCACCTCTGGCGAGTAGCATATATTTTTGTGTTTGTTGCATTTCATGTCTGTAGTTTTATCGATAAATCTGCTCATATCTCCGCACGTGTTTATCAGCCCTCAGTGTTCATAGTTTAATGTATATTTAAAGTGCATAAACACAAACAATATTGTTTTAGGCTAACATATCATACATTTTTGTATTATTAGTCATCTTTTTGCACACACGCGCAGGTGCGTTACAATAATAATAATAATAATAATAAATTCAGAGCACTACTAATACTAATAATATTAATACTGAATAGAGAAAGCACAGGTAAATAAGTATCATCATTAAAGGAGAGAAGAAATACATATCAGTATTTACAGTTTAGCTCGACATGTTTATGAGCTCTGTCGCTTGCTGTCAATGGCCGCCTAAGAGAGATAAGACATTTTCGGCTTCAGTAGACACACAATACCTTAGACTGAAACACGACTGCCCCCTACAGGTAATGGATGGCATTTTCCCAGCTTTCCCAGCACGGCATCCCTTTCCTCGAAACGTGCGTTTTTAATGGCGACATCTGTATGTGCATGTGCTTTCTCAATTTTTATTTATTTATTTTTATTAAATTTGCAAAAATTCTAAGTAAACTTTTTTATGTTGTCATTATGGGGTGTTGTGTGTAGAATTCTGAAAAAAAAAATTAATTCATTTTAGAATAAGGCTGTGACATAACAAAATGTGGAAAAAGTGATGCGCTGTAAATACTTTCCAGATGCACTGTATTTGACACGGTGAACCACAATATTCTATTATCTATTCTTACAAGCCTTGAAATCTGTGGAACAGCATGGCAATGGTTTGCTTTTTACCTAGAAGATAGGTAATATGAGGTGACATGGAGGGGTTCCAAATCTGCCCCATGCAGACTCTCTACTGATGTCCCACAGGGCTCAGTAATTGGTCCTCTTTTGTTTCCCCTCTAAACCCAGTCTCTTGGTAAGGTCATATCATCACATGGCTACTATTGTTATGCAGATGATACGCAACTTATTTTCTCCTTTCCCCTGTCAGACACTCTGGTTGTCTGGCAGACATCTCATCCTGGATAGCAGCTTATCAGCTTAGGGTGACTTTGAGTAAAACCAAACTTAGGTTAACTGGGGACAGTCATCTCTCATTTTCCTCACAGTTCTCTAACCTTAATTGCTCTTGTCATTTTCTTCTTTACAATGAATCTCCTAATTTCTTTCTTCACAGGCTACCCAGGTTATTGTTCAGTCCTTTATTTCAAAACTGAACTACTGCAACTTATTCCTGGCTGGTCTGCCACTGTCCACCTTTTGACCCTTTGCAGTTAATCCAGAATGCAGCTGCACCAACCTTCCAAAGTTCTTTCACACCACCCCATCCCTGCACTGGATTCCTGTAGCTGCCTGCATCAAATTCAAAACCCTGTTGCTCGCCTACACAGCTAAAAATGGCCCAGCACACACATTTCAGCTCTAATCACGCACCGCACCACGCTCCCTCCAATCCTTCAGCACTGCTCGCCCTGTCCCACCATCTCTCAGGGATGACATTAATCCAGCCTCTTTTCTGTTCTGGCACCTAGGTGGTGGAATGAACTTCCTCTAGATGTCCAACAGCTGAGTCTTTGACAATCTTTAAACAACCACTCAAGACATATATGTTTCTTTAATACTTGAATGTAATGTAAAATAGTCTTTAACCAGTAATTTAGTAATAAAATGAACCAAAGGGCAGCTGCATACTACAAAGAATATTGCCTACCTTAACACCTGTATGAATTTTCTTACCAAATCTGCATGTTTCTAAAAATGTATTCTTTTGCAGGCAAATAATAAGAAAAAATCAAAAAAGAAATTAACTGTTATCTGCTAACATGTCTCATTAATGTCCAAAATTAAAAATTATTTACTCACTTATAGAATTTCTCGTGCTAGTAGTGGTTATAATGCCAGCAGGTCATAGCCTAACACTGCAGCTGAATTTATTATAAAGTTATTAGCCATGGCTAAACTAGCAGTGAAAGTAGCACAATCCAATATGGTGGTGCTACTCAACCACCAGTGCAAATTCATTAGACTGGCAACATCCTGTGTAGTCCATGTAAGATATCTATAGTCATCCTTTCCCTTCCTTTTGTAGATGATGATCAGGATGAGCCCAACCTGTAGCACTCAGCAGCCCAGCATGTCTGAATGATTGTAAAGGCCTGTGTCCACACAGAATAATGCAGTGCCATTATATAATGCATTAAATGGCACACAAGAAACCACTAACAGTAATTATCTCCAACAGGAAATTTAGCACTGAAATTAAGCCAACACTTCAATTTGTCCTTATGGATATTGCCTCCAAATGGAACATGAGTCAATAAAAATAGGAAATAGTCAGACCAAAGTAATCTACAATTGAATTTATTTTATAAGTAACAATAAGGCCCTATTTACCACTAAATTAATCCCCAAGGAAGCAATTAAATACACACTAGCAGCTAATTTAAATAATTGGCATTGGCATCAGTGTTTGCATTTATACCAAACATTTTTAATGTGGCCTTTTAGAGTTCAAACTAGAAAGTCATCATGAAACATTTGAAAACCCTTTTATTTCCCTTTTACACATGATTTAAAAAGCCAAACCTTGCTTTTATTTATCACCTACCAGTGAACATACTGTATAGGGGATTCAACAATCTATGTTGTTCCTTAAACAATGGCTGTTTCATAACAAGGCTGGGATTAATTCATAGCATATGCTTAGACTTACATCTTAAAGGTCCTACACATCATATTTTTCATTAAATGTTAATATGATCTTTAGGGTCCTAATGAAAAGTTTGTATTATACGTTAATTAAAAATTCTAAATTATTGTGTAAAAAAACACTAATT
This sequence comes from Clarias gariepinus, assembly GCF_024256425.1. Taxonomy (NCBI): domain Eukaryota; kingdom Metazoa; phylum Chordata; class Actinopteri; order Siluriformes; family Clariidae; genus Clarias; species Clarias gariepinus. Next base: position 31,998,893 of record NC_071103.1, read on the forward strand.
TTACCTGGTAAAAACTAGCTCTGTTCTCAGCAACCTGTTTCAGTACATGCTAATTTAAATGCTCATGACCTCTGCTGAGCCCGCCCCCCCCAGTTCTGTGGGGCGTGTCTTCACAACACACGTGGGGTATAGCCACGGAAGTGTAGTCCAGTGCGGGCAATGCTTTGGACTGCATTACCCACAAAGCATTGCCCACAACGCAGGATTATAGAGCCTGAGCCTGTTTTCTTCAGTCGTTTTTGGTTTGATTTAAGTAAGGAACCTACGCGGAAGTTTGTAATATCGCTTGACAACGCAGAAATTAAAAGAATAGACATGCATCGACTCGATTTGTCTTTCTCATCACTGCATGGGCATGAATTAACGGGCTGTTGCACTGCCGCGAGCAACAACAACAAAAACCGGAGAAGCTTAACCGAGAGAGATACGGACGCGATGTGTTTACTGATGTGATCTTCGACAGACATCGTTAAAAACCATATAACGTAACAAAGGTAAGCATAATATAGTTTTCCGACTACGTACAGAGTTTGCAACTAGACAATCACCTTAATGCATTGTTTATTATAAACGGGCGATTAGGAATTATATAGAGACGGATGTACATAGAGAAGAAGCCATAACCATGTTCTATGAGAGTATAAGTTAACTTACACTCCGCATTTATCGTGTTTATTAGAAAAGGCGATCTGCAAAGAGTCATAGTAAAATAAATCACACTCACCGAGCCTGTTGAAGATGAAGCAGGAACACGAAGCGTTAGTACAGATCCATTTTTTAGGAGCAGCTTCCTAGTAAAACCTGCTTTATATTGACCCTCGTTTATAAAGCAGTCTGGTGAAAAATGATTAGCACAAACATGAACGCATTTAGGTAAATCAGCGGGGACGTTAGCTTTAAAAACTAAATTCAGCCACTGCGTCCTCAGTGGCTCAGATACCTAACCCTAGGTAGGTACCCTAGGTAGGTACCCTAGGTCACTAACCCTAGGTAGTGAATGACAACTGCTGTGTTCGCTATTACACCCAACAACTGTACACAACACTCGCTTAGGCGCCATTTTGCTCCAGCGGCGAAAAACAATGGCCGACAGCTTCTTCTCACTCGGGGCGGGTCTTTGCTAAAACACCAGTGTCAATCAACTTGTGTAGGAACGACCTCTTGTGGTGTGGCGTCACACGGCAAGGCATTTGAGATTGGCCTGATTTCAGAAGGGGCATGTTATTGTAATAAATGAAAAGAAAACCACTGGGCGGCTCTTTAGCATCGTAGAATGGTTGTGTACGCATTTTCCTAACACACAGTTCAGTCCAAACAGCTTAAAAAAGTGCATGTAGGCCTGTATGACCCTTTTAAGAAGGACATTAATATAAATAATTTAAAAAAAGAGCAGTGGGTATGCTGGCAGTGAGTGTTCATTTGAAGAAGAAAAATTAAAGTTTACCAGCTGTGGTTTTATGTTTTTGGATACATTTTGGGTTAGCACCTAGACATGGTGTTATGCTGGGATTACCCTGGATAAAGTAGCTCTTGAGTACATCACAAATACTTGGTGTCTTGTTCACAGATGCTCCAGTGAGAGGCGCACCAACAATTTGTCCTCTTTTGAGCTCTGATATGTCACCCATAATGTTGTGCGCATTGCAATATTTTAAGCATGTGTTATTTAAACCTTCGCACTTTGCTCTTACTGGTAGAATCTGCAATCAAAAAAGATTGGTCACTAGGCTGGTCAAATTTAGCCATGAAACCTCCAAGACTAAATTGACCAGTGTTTCATATCTATCTATCTATCTATCTATCTATCTATCTATCTATATATATATTACTATACAATTATGTATTTATTTTATTTATATATTTATAACCAGAGTATGGTTCTCAGATCTAATATCTCTCCATCATGGGCGATTCCGGTCAGGATGGATCTTCTGTCTCAGGCGCTTATGCCCTTAGATGGAATGGTTTTTGGTAGTGGAAGTTGGTGTATGGCAAACCATGTAGACCCAGTCCACTGCTGGATTTTCCACTGTTGGAGTTTCTGCAGGAGAAACTGTCCTCAGGAATATGGCCTAGCATTCTCAAAATTTATGTGTCCGACATTTCGGCTTGCCATGTTCTGATAGAGTTTCTGTAGGAAAGCACGCTTTAGTTGCCTGCTTTATTCATGTAGCTAAATGGTTGAGGCCACCCACTAGAACGGCAGTCCCTTCATGGGATTTATCTATCGTGCTCGCGGGTTTGGTTGATACCCCTTTTGAACCTCTAGAGTCAGCTCCTTTTAGATTTCTGACCCTTAAGATGGTTTTTCTAATGGCCATTACTTCTCTAAAGAGAATTAGGGATTTGCAGGCTCTGTCAGTCTCATCATCCTGCCTAGACTTTGCCCCTGGGCTGGTCAAAGCTATACTGCCTCCTCACCCAAATTATCTTCCGAATGTTCCATTCTCGACCATGCACCCAGTTGTTCTTGAAGCCCTTTGTCCTCTGCTATTTAATGCCCCGGAGCAGGAAAGACTTCACTTATTGTGTCCAGAATGTGCTCTGCAGATTTACATCCACTGCACTAGCCAGTGGCGCAAGTCAGAGCAGCTTTTTATATGCTATAGGGGCATATAAAAAGGGGCAGCTGCCAGTAGACAAACTATGTCACATTGGATGAGGGATGCTATTGCCCTAGTCTATGAGGCGCATGGAAACACATTAACTCTAGGAGATAGAGGCTATTCAACTAGGGGGCTTGCATCGTCAATGACTTTGGCAAGAGGTGTCCCCTTGCAGCAAGTGTGTAATGCGGCAGGTTGGTCCTCTCTGCACACATTTGTCAGATTTTACAGAGTTTGGATGTCCATGCTACTCCGGGTTCACGGTCCTCGAGTCAGCATCCCAGAGTCTGGTCTAGACCTCTTTGTTAATTGTGTGCACATGCTACACAACCCTGGGGGTCCAGACACTTTACAGTCCGGCGGCATTGGTATTCTCGTTCCCAATAGTGTTTTCTCGTAGCATTGAGTGTAGCTTTTAAAAGGGAAAGTCTAGGGTTACTTGACTGTAACCCTGTTCCCTGAAAAAGCATGAACGAGATGCTGTGCTCCAATGCCGCACTGTATACGTGACTAGACGTCCTTTCAGACAAAATTGATTTGAGGATGTTTCCGGTTCATGCCTATTTATAACCTCTAGGTGCACCTAATCAAATGACGTCACCTGACCAAGGTTATATAAGCAAAATTTTGGCGTGTTTGACGCACATGCTAAGAACCGGTCGCACAAAGACCGTTCCCATAGCATTTTTCACGCAGTAGCTCGTTTCCGCTTTTTCAGGCAATAAAGTTATCCTAATACAATATTGTTTCCAATGCTGAAGCAAACATGATTTAGTTTTAGTCTATTCATTGAATACAACGCGACAGCGCGCTCCGAGGTGAAGCGCACCCACAGTTACTGTAATCCCCCATCTCACCTTTACAACAGGTGTGAAGTCATCAAACCGGTTTCGCTGCTGGAAAAATTCACAGAATTGGGGGTTTTAAAACAAATTAACAAGACCGAGCAGACGTCAGACAGGGGGTTTGGTTGGTTGGAAGTGGCGCTGACGGGCGGGGGGCGGGAGGGAGTCTCGCCCGGGGAGCAATTTAGTGTAGAACCGCCACTGCCTATTCTCCACCACATCACGTACTTCCCTGATCTCGGACTAAACTCCACGCCTTGCTTTTATAATGTGGAGCAAGCCCGAGATCATATTAACGTAGCATTCATCATTCAAAGTTATTCATATCAGTGTATAGTAAGTGTGATTGAAAAGTGCTATAACTCCACCTGCCACAGTTTCAGCCCAGTGAAACAATCTGACTACATGTGAAGTGCCATGAAAAAGTATTTGCCCCTTCCTATTTTTTTTTCTTTGCATATTTGTCACACTTGTATAGGTGGAATTTCACCTAAACACTTTAGGTGAGAACGTATAGGTTAATATGTATAGGTGAGAACAGCTAATTCACACTTGGGGAGAGTGAATAATTTGCATTTAAATGTTGTCTGGCATTGTAAGTACACGCAGTGACACTAAAACAACAATAGGATTAATAGGAATAGAAGGCACTAAAGAGGAGGATTTTAATTTAGACTATAAAAAAATTAACCTGCGTCTATTTTTAGGCGTGCCAGCTGCCACTTTTTAGTCTTATAATGCCCACATGACATGCTGGAACAGAGCTGGACATAGCTCATCCATGCCAATGATCCCGGGTTTGCACCCTGCGCTATAAAATACGAGTACGACGGCCATCCGCGGACAGCAGCTCCTGCCTCCGTCCGCTCGCGCTGGCTCTTCTTTGAAGTTTCTGGGGCGCGTTCCATTTTCCCCGTTTGCATGCCGCACTTCCGCGTTGTGTGTGCGCGTCTCACTCACACCGCGTAGTAAAATCCACTGTAAACCAACAAACCCCAAGTATTTTATAGCGCGGATTGGAAGCCCGGGATCTTTAGTAAGGAGAGCTCTTCTTCACCATTCGTGCCTAATTTCGCAGCCCTGCTTCTTTGAATATTTGAAGGAGAGGCCATCTAACTAGTGAGCGAGGAGCGATATTGGCGCACGCCGTGACAGGCTGAAAAAAAACTATTGTCCTCAAAAATGTAACAGATGAGGATTAATGTGCAAAAACTATATAATAAAACTATATAAGACTACATGCCTTTATAAGACTCAACTTTTATTTAAGCGCACTCACAATAACGAAAAAACGTGATTTTATAAATGTTTGAATGCAAATAAGCTGTGCTGTTCTGTATTGTTTTTGGTGAACTTGAGTGCGTCAGAAAATGAACGCAAACGTTTTTTTAAATGGTCAAAGTCAGTCTGCTTGCTGTTTTCCCGACGCGTTCACAATCATTAGTCTACTTCTGCCGGTGCGCTCTGGAAAACTTTATGCATGCGGCTGAGCGCTGATTAAAACTATGTAGTAAATTAAAGAGGGGAATCACGATGCCGAATCGAAGTCCTGAGCCCAAACCTCATTTAAATTAAATTAACAAATACTATAAGTGTAAGGTTTTATAAAGTAGTAAGACAATGTAATCTAATGAGAAGATTCCTGTGCTCTGAGAACAGACCCCTCACTGTGTTTCCTCATGTCTTCTGTGGTAACACCTTCTATATCCTGTATCCAGACGAGGAGACATCCAAATGGCTCCTGTCTGCTAGAATCCTTTTGTTTAATCAGGAGAATGCAAATGTATCTCCTCTCACCTGTCTGTCTCCGGGTTCCTCTATGACTGACATGTTAATGATGGTTCTTTTGATGTTCGGGACGTAGCACCGTTTAAATGTGCTCTCTTTGCTAAGAATAAACAGAGATCTTCAGACATCATGCCTGCGTGTGTGTGTGTGTTTGTCTCTCCCGGTCGATCGGGCCCGGACCGGTAAGTGTATCAAGGTGCGGCGGACACAACAAGCTAAAACTCTTCTTCTCTTAGCTTAAAACTTAGCTCGGACACACTACATCGTCATTTAAAACTTAACAATTTGGGGGCTCAGTCCGGTCTTCCCTCTCAGAGGAAAAAAGTAAGTGTTTATTTTGCTCTTTCTGATTTTTTTCTCGGTCAGGGGAGAATTTGTACTCGTGAGATTTGGTTAAAATAAATTTTAAATACGTTATGTTTTCTAAATAAGTTTTGTCTACCGTAATTAATTTTACTCGTCTTGTCTAAAAGGTTTTGTTTTCCGGAGCAAGTTTTATATAACTTTCGTCACGTCATGTTTAAAAAAATATATATATCCGCGTTGTTTTAAATTAAAAAACTTCGTTGTGGTGTCAGTACCGCCGTGTATTATAGAACCGTTGTTTATTTTTAATAACTAAATTCGTTCCGCGTTTCAAGTCGCGCTTTTAATAACTTGTTAATTCATCTGGTCAACAACAACTGAAATGGGTATGACTGATTAATTATTGTGGAAGTATTTATGACAAGCGTGCGAACTACTGTCATTTACAACAGCTCTGCACTTAGTGAATTAGAAACATTACAACGCTTCTGTGGCTAACGTACCACGTCATCAAGCCGCGTCCACGGTTGCTAATGGTTACCGGACGCGGGCGCTGACCCGCAGTCAGCGTGCTTTAACTGTATGCGCTGTAACGTGGTCAGAATGCCGAAATGGGCAAATTTACATTCAGATGTTCATTTTTTTTCATGTGGCTCTTCATTAAGATATTCATGATAACTGTTGGCTTGCTTGTGGTTAGCTTTGGCATTATTCCAGGTAAAAAAAAAAAAAAAAAAAAAAATCCATTAGGCACTAAATGCAACATTTGGATCTATTGTAGTATTTTTTAATTAGAGTGTTCTACTACTAACAGTAAGTGTGCTTGTATTGCTTTGTCGCCATGCAATGTCCGTGCTGAAGCAACATCTGTCTGTTAAGGTTATAATCTACATGTGTACATATACTACATACAAGTTAAGTGCTTAAAATGCAGGTTTTAACACGACGGTAATCACGAGGGACTGTGAATGCATAGAGTGTGTGTGGATTGTAACTTTGATAGTTGTTTGGCTAGTAATATCTGGAGGGCTTTGCTCATTGATACTCGTGTCTAGTAGGTGGCAGTGTTACACTGTTGTGCTTTGTTCCTGGTACTAACTTGGCCTAGCTAATGTTGTGCAATGTTGTCACTTGTTTGGAATTTTACAAACTGAAAATCTAGAGTGCTGGAATTTAACAAATATTGAAAGCAGTTTTGTGTGAAAATGAGAGTCCACACAGAGAAAAGTACCAGGAATTATCTGTGCCAGAAAGTATAAGCAAGTACGGATAGAAAGGTTTATAGAATTGTTGTGAAACCAGCAGTGTTGCATGATTTGTAGACATTGGTGCTGATGACAAGAAAGGAAACAGGGCTGTAGGGGTGGAGCTAAAGATAGTGCAATTTGCTTTGAGAGTGACAAGAATGGACAGGATTTGGAATGTGTATATTGGAGGAACAGTGCAAGTAGGGCAATTTGGAAAGAAAGTTAGAGAGGCCAGATTAAGATGCTGTGGACATGTGCATAGAAGAAATAAGGACTTTATCTAGAAGTAACTGTTAGAGATGGAGTACAGGCAGAAAGAAGATTTAGAAAATTTTTGTGTACATTTCAACAGTTTTAAAACAAGTTCTCCATCACACGAAGTGTAGCCACAGGACATTTTAATTTGTTTTTGGGTTAATAGATTCTGCTCGTCAATAAAAAAAGAAAGAAAAAGAAACATAATTAATTAATAAAAAAAAACATGAAAACAAATAATTACATTAATAATAGTAATGATAATAATACATTAATACTGATAGATAAATATTTTTGTTCACCTGCTACACCTGAAATTAAAAAGGTTGCATTTATTAGTTTTCGTTCCCTTTTATAGAAAAGTCTAATTAATTTAAATTCCCTTCGGTAATTTAAGGGGGCTAGTCCAATAGTAAATTGCCGTATATTTGAGGTATATCTGGGAGGAAAAAAAAATTAAAAAGAAACTTTATGCGTTTTAATTAGTTTTTGTCTCGCGTTGTGTTTGACATTACTCGCGTTGATTTATTGATTATAAAATTACAGCAACTGTAGCGATTGTGGTTAATTGAAATAAATAGGTACAACTAAGTTATTTTTTAACTAAAACTGAACCAGTGTTGTTAGCCATAAGCTAAAAACATACACAGTGCTGTCGTCGCAGAGTAACTACGTCATCAAAACCGCGTCCCGTTAGAGGAGACGCGCTCCTTCGGGGATGTTTTTAAAGTTATACGTTCGCTAACTTCTGTTGTTTACGTAATTTATGCATTACAATATTAGTAATTTAGTGAGGCATTTGTAGCGTGCACTTGTTGTATAAGCTGGCCCTGGCGTAGAGGCGCGTGGCTAGAAAATGAATAAATTAATTGGTTATAGCCATATTCCTTAGAGTGTTCTTTGGAACAGGGAGCGGCGTGCAGTTGCAGTTATACACGTGGGAGGTGCATGAGTTTTATTGTCTCCCTGACGTAGAGGCGTGTGGACTCAGCCCGGCGCACCTGAGGTTCATTTTTCTGAGAGTGTTCTCAGAAACAGGGTAGATTGGCCGAATGCCTTATTAATTCACCATATTGGTATTTGATAAATGTGTGAATCATCTCCAAAGGTGTAGAGGCACGTGAGATTTGAAATAAAGTCCATATTCCTGGTAGTGTTATCAGGAACGCGGAGATATTGCACATTTTTGATAATACACCTATAAATTACAGTATTCTTCAGTTTTAAATATATACTTATTAATTTACTATTGTGGTATTTGATAAGTGTGTGAATAATCTCCAAAGGTGTAGAGGCACGTGAGATTTGAAATAGAATCCATATTCCTGGTAGTGTTATCAGGAACGCGGAGATATTGCACATTTTTGATAATACCCTTATAAATTACAGTATATACTTATACACTTTGTTCGAACGTCACACTACCTGTAAGGAAAATGAATAAATAACTTTTAAAAGGTATATATTTTGAAATAATTCAATGAAACGAGCTTAACGTGTCCGTAATTAAACCCGATCATCTTGAGGTGTCCGCCTAACTTTGATACACTACAATTTACCAACAATCAAAGCATGCTTATGAAATTATTACATGTGTGCACACAATGTAACAACTGCAGTAACGAAAATAAGTAAGTAAATGGATTAATTCTTGATTGAGAAATAACCAACTATTGGCACAAGTTGGATCCCAAATTATGCAGCGTTGAGCTCCGCTGCTCCAAATTCAGCACAAGCCTCGGCTTGGGAGCTCGTGACCGAGCGATGTGCACTCCTGACACAGACAAAGAACTGACTGACTGACTTCAACTAATATTCAAACTAACACACCTAACATGACAAACATTAGTACAGATTGTATGTGAAAAAGATTCATGTCTTCCATGTTGTATGTGACTGTACTCTTGTTTACCCATAACTATATTGCTTTTACAGAAGAACAGCAGCAGCAAGATTTAATCATAATTTCCTCAACAGAACAAAAGTACACTGGAAGGAATCAGGCCGCATAACAAATCGTGACAATGTGTGATGCCATTAAACAACCTTCTCTTTTATTTTAGATACAGAAATTCCATTGGATCAGCTGATGGTTGACTTTACTGTGTCCAATGAAATTTATGAATGTTGTTTTATCTAACCAAAGGCTTTCTCATAGCAACATCAGACAAGGAGGAATTCGGGAACAATTCATCAGAGATATCGCTAAATCACCCATATGTAACTCTAATCTGAGATTTTACTAATTCATATGCTGATACGTGTCTTCTGTAGTGAAGGCTTAAAGGCACGGGCCCATAATGAAGTGCTAGTAACCTCTCTTATGGGCTCCAACTGACTCTCTACTATACGTAAAGTATCTGGGTCGAAGAAGAGATCAGCTTGGAAGATGACTTGGATGTTTTGGACACTGATTTTCCTTACCTTACCTCATACACATACAGTACACACTACTGTAATAGTCTGAAAACACACATGGCAGAATTGTACACACATTATAAACTGTATGAAGTTATGATTGGCACCTTGACATGTTAAATCTGATGTATGAAGTTATGATTGGCACCTTCACATGTTATATCTGATGTACAGGTAGATTAGTCAGACTTGAAGTCTTTTACTCTCTCCTAGTCAATTGTGGAGAGAGATGTTTGGCTTCATGGTCTGGGGAACTGGTTTTGAATGGAGTCTATTGATAAAAGACCAGAAGGGCTGGAGATGGCCTGCTGAATTCTTAAACGGAGGTTTGAAGTTCAGGGCTCTGTCTCTAGAGGTAAATATTACACTTACAGAGAGGAAGTTCATTATCAGTTCCTGTAGCTTAATAGAACCACAGGCGTCATGAAGACACCACAAAAGGGGGCATATCTTCTCATTTCTTTACACAAGCACAGGGTTTTGATTAGTTAAATTTTTATAATTTGATTTTGTAAATATCTTCTATGCCATAAACTGTAGTAAATTCTGTTAGAATTTAAGGGGGCACTGTAAGGTTTTATAAAGTAGTAAGACAATGTAATCTAATGAGAAGATTCCTGTGCTCTGAGAACAGACCCCTCACTGTGTTTCCTCATGTCTTCTGTGGTAACACCTTCTATATCCTGTATCCAGACGAGGAGACATCCAAATGGCTCCTGTCTGCTAGAATCCTTTTGTTTAATCAGGAGAATGCAAATGTATCTCCTCTCACCTGTCTGTCTCCGGGTTCCTCTATGACTGACATGTTAATGATGGTTCTTTTGATGTTCGGGACGTAGCACCGTTTAAATGTGCTCTCTTTGCTAAGAATAAACAGAGATCTTCAGACATCATGCCTGCGTGTGTGTGTGTGTTTGTCTCTCCCGGTCGATCGGGCCCGGACCGGTAAGTGTATCAAGGTGCGGCGGACACAACAAGCTAAAACTCTTCTTCTCTTAGCTTAAAACTTAGCTCGGACACACTACATCGTCATTTAAAACTTAACAATAAGTAAAAAAAAAAAACAATATCCCACGTTTAGAAACCGTTTATAAATTCTTTCCGACATGAGTTGGCCCGGTGTTATGCGCAGAGCGCCGGGAGATTTCATGAAGCTTCAAAATCACTGGGGCATTTTTTCTAAATAGATGCTATCTTTAATAACTGATGGAGGTTTTGGGCTGTATACACACACATTTTTGAGGGGTTTAAAACTAATTAGTCCGAGCAGACCTACATGAAAGGTGAGAAGTGAGTAACTGTGCGCGCTGTCGCGGTGTATATACTGTACAACACGCGTTTATCAAGCTTTTAATAAAAACGCTGCCTTTTGTAAAGTGAAAGTGCTTTACAAAAGACAAACTGCTTTATTTCAGTCATGAATTCACAATCACATCACATTCCAGCTATTATTTCCAGCCGTGGTTAAATAATGTATGAAATAATTATTAAATGCTGGACACAAACAGCAAATATGATGATTATTATAAAAAGCCCGAAGAAGTTCGTGGTCATAAAATAATATTTACTTAATAATATAATATATATAGTTCATTCATGTCTTCTGATGATGTCGACACATTTTTTAAGTTTTAAATAAGATATGTTGGCATATTCACGAATCAGGACATTCGCATAGTTAAGACTATCAGATAGCCTACTATCAGGAAATTAAATTAATTTCAACACCATGTAAACCGAGACATTGCCATGTCTTTCACTGTTTTGTCCCTGTTAAAACATTACAAAAAATATATAAGAAACTTATTAAGAATTTTAAAGCACGAATTTGGGCATCTCATTTCATCATTATGAAAAAAATATGAAGCCCATATACACACATTTATCATGAAAGATCTGTTGTTAAGCAAAATAAAATTCATGTTTGCTTCAGCATTGGGAACAATATTGTTTTAGACTAAGTAATTATACACAATTCTTCGTTGTACAGTACTTGGTCCAGCGTTTAAATAAAGTCCTTCCATGCGCCATCTGGCGGATATTCAGTGAAGCACAACACATTTATTTAAATTCCCGAATGTTGCTTACGGCAAGTCGCGGCACGCCGCGCGCTAAATTGAGGCATCCCGCGGGAAAACACGCGCAGTCTTAATGGCCAGATCTGTATACAGTGTTCAGCATAAATGAGTACACACCAACAGATTCATTAGAAAACCTTTACTTTCCTCTCAGAATCAGCATTTTCTATGGGACACTGTACTACAAAATACTCCCACAAATGCAGGCTATTGATTGCAAACAAGATTTGTTAATTTGCACACGGCAAAAATATTTTTTCCTGAGAAGTTCAGTTAAGACCATATTGCAAAATTGAATACATCCCAAAGAATGTCTTAGAAGAACAGCTACATTTTAGATAACACAATAATAATTACCAAGAATTTAACTACAGGTGAGAGTAATTATTCATTAACCAGTTGACTAGCAGACCGATGATTATAAATGGGCGTCACTTAATAAAGAATACCCTTTCCCATTTCATGCTGTCAGCAATTGAACCATTGAAGAAGAATGTCACAAGACAATAATTTCTTTACACAAGAAAGGTGAAGACTACAAGAAGATCAGCAAAGCTTTACCTATCAGTCAGGATACTGTAGCAAAAGTCATACAAAAATTTACGGCGTTCACTTCAGAGGAATGGCATGCATGGGTGTCGTCTACGAAGGAAGCCTTTCCTGAAGTCCAGGCACAAAAATGCCTGCATAGAATTTGCCTAGGCCTAGGCTAATAAAGAAGACGACTGCTAGGACTCTGTACTCTGGAATGATGAAACCAAGATAAATGTTAGTTAAGATTTGATAATTATTTTTGAAGTATGTCAGAATATAAGATAATTTAGCCATAAATAAGCCATAAAAAGTTAATAAGTTGTACATAAGTCATGTATATTTGTCTCATTTGTCTATAAGGTTTTTTGTTTGTTTTTTTCAGAGCTGTACAGTCCTTTTTCCTTTTTTTTTTTGTAAACCCTAATTTGATTTACCATTTTCAGGCTTGCCAGTGGCTTATATCTACACTGATTCTGGTTATAACTTGTCTTGATTTCCGGCCATTTGTTGTAAAAAAAAAAAAAGGGTTTTGTTTCACCCCGAAACTCTGTTAGAGTTTCTGTTACAGTGCCTTTTTCTTCTTCTTCTTTTTGCTAATGTACTGTACTAAGTAGGCCACACCTAATGATCTGGATATCAATTTAATGGATTTAATTAGATTTAGTTAGTTAGATTGTAACATAATGATGCCTTACATTACTGGCAGTGAAAATTAGGCTTTTTAGGCTTTAGAGTGAGGGTTACCAGTAACAGAGTGAAATGCAATTTTTTTGGGAAGCTGCCTGTCCAATTACTTTTGGTTCCATAGATGCATGACTGGATATAAAAAGTGCTGTCATTTCTTTACTGTTTACCAATTTACAAGTTTAAAAATAATTATGGACCTAATGGCATGACAAAGGTATTGTACAGTCTATTTGCAATCAGCAGAAAAGACCTTCCGTAGCATTCTTTGTCACAGCAGAGCTGAAGTATTCTCTTATCGAAAATGCCCTGCTGTTTAGCCAATAGGTTGTGGAGGGGACGTAAGTTGCTCTCCATGATAGTTAACAGTTTGTGTTGCATCCTTCTCTCTACTACCAAATTTAAAAACTCCAGGGGAGACCACCATTAACAACCCACAACTGCAGAGTCATCTGAGAACTTCTTTGGATGTCAGGATTCAGAGTTGTATTGAAAGTGTAAAATAACATAAAAAGTGTTTTCCCCTGTTCCCTGTTGTGCTCCAGTGCCGTTGGCCACTTATTTAGATATTTACAGTATGCAGCCTTACAAACTGTGTTCTGTACATCAGTACTTTAGGAGGTTGTGGGGGTATTAACCTTCATGTTCTAGAACTTCTCTTTTGTGAAGCAGTGTGGGTTGGATTGTATTAAAGGCACTAAATGAATCGAAAAAAACATAATTCTTATGGTGCCAAAACCTTCATTATATGAGATGTAAGGGCAACTGATCTGAAGTCATTAAGGGTGGATGGACACAACTTGGTTGAATGAACCCTGATTCCTAGAGGCGAAGTGAACCCATGCTCCTCATAGGAGAGGGCAATAGCATCTCTCACGCAGCTTGGTGCTTCAAAACATGTAAAAGCTGCTCTGACTTACGCCACTGGCTAATGCGGTGGACGTAAATCTGAAGAGCACGTACTGGACACAGTAAGTGAAGTCTCTCCTGCTCTGAAGCTGTAAAGGCGGAGGACAGAAGGCTTCAAAACCATAGGATGCATGTTGGCAAATGTGTGCAGAGAGGACCAACCCCTTCGCGTCACATACTTCCTGCAAGGGAATACCTCTTGCTAGTGCAATAGATGAGGTGATTCCCCTGGTTGAATGAGCCCTGATTCCTAGAGGCGAAGTGAGCCCACGCACCTTATAGGAGAGGGCAATAGCATCTCTCATGCAGCTTGTGGCCCCGAAACATGTAAAAGCTGCTCTGACTTACGCCACTGGCTGATGCGGTGGACGTAAATCTGAAGAGCACGCACTGGACACAGTGAGTGAAGTCTCTCCTGCTCCAAAGCTGTAAAGGCGAAGGACAGAAGGCTTCAGAAACAATAGGGATCTCGATCCTCTTAGAAAGGTAACATCATTTAGAAAAACCATCTTAAGGGTCAGAAACCTGAGGCGCTGACTCTAGTGGTTCAACAAGGGGCACAAGCCAGAGGACAAATTTTTCCTGCAGAAACTTCAGCACTGAAACAATTCGGCAGTGGACTGGGTCTACCTGCTTCGTCATGCACCAACTTTCAAATACATTCTTTTTGAGGGGAGGCAGCCTGTCACAAAGTGACCTGTCCCTGTCGGTTTGCACAGCACATACATACACACGCACACAATCACGTCTTACCTCACTCCTCCTCTGTACTCCCCATGCTGAGGCGATGCGGGTGCACACACACGCCGTCTGTATACTGGTTTCACATACACACAAACATATCCACTCCATTTCCATTCCCCAAAAATAATCCTCGCTGTGCATACCAACACACACACATTTGATTTGTCTATTGTTTTGTGTTTGGTATAGTTTGTGTATTTGCCGGTGGTCAGTGTTTGTTAGTGTTTGTTCAGTGTTTTAGTCGGTCTTCCGCGTTGCTTCCTACCATCGGCCGGCTAACCCGAGCGACACCTAACGGCCTGGCGATATAGTGTCAGAGTCACTACGCGCCGGCGGAAAGCAACCGGAAGCCGACTCATCCATTGTTTGTCATAAAGGGGAGTATGAATGTTTGTGTTAGGTTTGTAATATTTGTTTCTGTTATTTGTTTCTGTTATTTAAGTCTATAATGACTAAGACCAAAAGAGCATGAAGTGGGTGCCTAACTATATGTTTGTTATGTGTGTTGCACAAACAAATGTATATACTTACTATGTCATACTTCCCTTTTCTGGTAATCTCACTTGGTTTGTTCTGAGATGGGCGGGGTTTGAACTATAAAGGGAAACCCCAAACCAGTGTACAGGGTCGGTTTACCTGGCCAGCGAGCGTGCAACTGTGGTGCCGTGAGCTATATTTCACAATCGGAGTGTGTTTATCTGTTCGTTCCATTTTCCTTTGTTTTCTTTTTTTTGTATGGTGTTATTTTGTTACTTTGTATATAGCTTTAGTTTGGTTTGGTTTTTTTTTTTTTTATTTGTTTTCCACTGGGACCCCTCTCAAGCACTGTAAATAAATTATCACCTTTCACTCAACACCACTGCGAGTATTGCCATCATTTTTGGATTTTTATTTTTTTTTTTCCCGGGTGTTGAACCCTTTTTTTTTTTGCCGGATGTTGGTCGGCAAGGTGCATGCGTCTCACACAGCCCTAGCACTTAGAATAGTCTTAATTACGCTGGCTGGAAGACCAGGTTGACTTAGTTGGTCCTGTTCAGGGACCGCCAAGGCGTCCAGACGCAGGGGCTGGAAGTCAGAGAGTAGTAAAGGGGACATTTGCTGATCTTGCGAGGCAAAGAGGTCCACCTCCGCTACATGAAATTTTCCCAGAATGTAAATCGCTCTGAGGGAAAAAAACCTGGTGCGCTAGCTATTTAGCGGCGCGAGCACAGTCCGCCCTGGCGATTAATATATGAGACTGCCATAGTGTTGTCCACCCGCACTAGGACATGGTAGTCTCAACTGCTGGAGGAAGTGCTTTAGGGCCTGAAATAGAGCCATGATTTTGAGGCAATTAATGTGCCGCGCAAAAAGATGGCCTCATCAGCTCCCTTGGGCTGGACAGTCATCTAAGACCGCACCCCAGCCCATGAGGGAAACGTCTGTCGTTAGCATCTGCGACGACAAGACGAACTTAGAGTGGGACCCAGAGTCAGAAACCGGGGTCTGAACCACATAGAAAGGGTACGAAGCACCTGGCGCGTAGCCCTTATTCGGGATTGGCCCTAGAGTAAAATCCCCTGGTTCTTAGCCACAACTGAAATGCTCTCATGTGCAGAAGGTCCAAAGGCGTCACCGTGGATACAGCTGCCATGAGAGCTAAGATCTCTGAAAGTGATGGTCACTTTCTGGTCTAGCTTGATTTCCTTGACGGTGTTGAGAATGAATTCGACACGAGCGGGAGACAGCTGTGCCCGCTTACGCTCAAATTCCATGTGACACCCAAAAATGTTGTCCTCTAAACAGGAAAGACCATGCTTTCATGGCATTGGATCTCAATTCTAGGAAACAAAGATTAGCTAGAACGACATGCTGATGTCGAAGCGCTAGCTACTGAGACTGGGCCAGCCAGTCATGTAATTCAATACGGATGCTCTGGAGTCATAAGAGCCAGAACTACATCCATGTATTTTGTGTATGTGCGGGTGAAAAAGCTAGACCAAATGGAAGGACCCGATACTGGTAAGCTTCGCCCCCGAAAGCGAACCTCAGGAACCTCCTGTGTTGTGGCAATATTTCAATTGATTCATTTTTAGATAGCGGTAAAGGCCGCAAAATCAAAAAAATTGGACGCAGCCCCCCGTTCCTCTTGCGCACTTTCCGGTTTCATGGAAGCTGAGACCACGCCATTGAAACGCGGAGGGTGATGTGAGAACTGAATCCTGTAGTTTCTCTGTACAGTGCTTAGTACCCAAGGAGATATACTTGGCAGTAGCTTCCACTCTGCCAGTTTCTCTGAAAGGGGCAAAGCTCAGCGGCTTGGTTAAACGGGGGGGATGTTAGATGTTCGGCATCCTGAAACACGGCAGGAAAAACCCGAAGAACTAACATTTTATTGGAGACTGGAGTTGCCCGAAACACCAGTGGTGGCGGAGCAAGAACACCAACCTCCTGGGTGTGCCAGGGAGAACACTTCATTCTTTAAAAGGAATTCTGCGTGCCTCTCCCCGTTGGGGGGCCACCCCCCACGGTCCTGGGCACATGAACCTCAGGGCTTCTTTGTGAAGACTCTTTTGAGGCGGATTGTGTGACGCACCCCAATCTTGTCGAGGGGGTGCCCAGCTTAAAAACACTCTCCTTGTGCGTTTCACGCCTCGCAACAGTCAGACCCGGTCGAGACTGGGTGGCCGACAGTCCCAACTCTTGAGCAAGGCGGGGAAGGAATTTCCCGAAGGCTTGTTATATAACTTCGCCTCATGAACCTAGTGGCGACCGAGTTAACGACATCCCGGGAGGCGAGATGGGGCATTGAGGAGGAATACACGACCCTTCTCCTTAATGCCCCTGAGATTCAACAACAAGTGGCTCTCCGCGGAGACCATAGCAGCCATAAAATGGCCGATAGCACGAGCCGTCTGCTTTGTTGCACGAAGAGACAAGTCTGTGGCCCGGCGTAAATCCAATACGCCTACCTTGCAGAGCCCCGCCAGTACTCAAGTCTCTCAGCAGGTCAGCCTGGTAGGCGTGCAAAACCGCCATGGTGTGCAATGCGCCAACCTGACCTGCTACCTGAAAAGCTTTTCCCTCCAGGGAAGATAAAAAGTCTACACAGCTTGAAAGGAAGTAATAGCTTTTCAGGAAGGATGATGTCCCAGAAGAGAGATAGCCTGGAAGCGTCTCTTCTATCTGGGTGTCATCATATAACTTCGTGTTTCTACCTTAACTATATTTAAATAAATAAATAAGTTGATGGCAAGAAAACACAGGATGAATACAGCTTACTCCATGAAAGGGTTAACTCATATGGAGATTGCTAAGAAAAGGGGAGAGAGCGTCGTTGAGGCTCCGCCCCCGGCCACCCGACAGAACCTGCCGTCTATGTTTTTATTTATTTATTTTTAAGTGCTTAGAAGCTATTACCATCTCCGCGGAAGCAGGAGAGGATGTTTATCCTTGCCCATTCACAAGAAGCGCAGCGCGCGCTTGCGAGCGGACAGAGGGATTTCCCGATCCGATGAGAACGTGAAAGAAAGGAGTTTTAAATCCGTCTCTCACTGCTCTGCCGGATGCACGAGTTTAAGCCCCAGGAATGCGCGGCGGCTCGGAATGCGAGGCGCGCGCGTAGCACTTAATCGAAGCAGTAAAGTGTAGAGATCGCCCTCTGATATGGATTATACACACGGAGGGACATCTCGTTCAAACTCATTATCGGTGAGTTAAACACTTATTTTGCTGGTTAGACACGACACGCTCACAACTAGGTGAAGACAAGAATCTGAAGAATGTTTCCGGTTCACTCCTATTTATAACCTGCAGGTGCTTTCTATCAGATGACGTCACCTGACCGAGGTTATAAAAGCCAAAAATTTGGCGTGTTTGGTACACACATGCTTCACAACCGGCAACATGACAAGATGTTCCCATAGCGTTTTCACGCAGCATCAAGTGTAGCCTTTGAAAGGGAACTATCATGTCACTGTGGAGGAATTTTGTTCCAATTTTCTTTGCAGAATCATTAATTTAACCACATTGGAGGGTGAAATATGCAAAGTGCACTTGAGCTTGAGGTGGCCTGATCAGGGGCCGAAAGTCATTAGATCAGAACACCGTCAATCCACATTGGCGTCACTTGCGCCATTGATTTGGAGTGCCATCAATCACTCATTGGCTTAGAGCGCGGTCACTCACTGCTCGATCTGCAAAGGGGAAATCGCAGTTACACAATTTTCAAAACGCAGGACAAAGAGACACACACGATGACACATTATGACGCACAGTGGACACATCATGCTGTTCAAGTTCAAGTAGGCGTTATTTTCACTTCAACCATATACAGTTAATACACAGTGAAACGAAACAACGTTCCTCCAGGACCAAGGTGCTACATGCAACATAAATTTACAACATAAATTAACAGAAGAGCTAAAACTAGCTAACTAAGAGGCCTAGTTAGCTGGCTAGCGGAGACAAGATAGATTGACCAGACAACATAAATTTTTCCAAATTTTTCCAAACACAAATTAACAACATAAATTAACAAAAAACTAACTAACTATCTAACTAACTATCTAACCCAGAGACAACAGACAACATAATGTGCAAATATGCAAATGTGCAAATGAGCAACAAAGTGACGGTGTGACAAACACAACATAACATAATACTTTGTGGTGTTGAGGTGATGAGTTGAGGTAGTGCAGAAGAAGTAAACATTTTTTAATTAAGAAGAATTTAAGATAAAAAAAGTAGTCCAATAATGAATATTGTGCAAAAAAGAACATTTTCAGGTTGATGTGTACAATAGTTTGGTAGTGTAGGTCAGTGTGTTTGTGCTTGTGTTGATTAGTCAGCCCAGTCTCAATGTTTTGAGGTAGTTGAGTTAAGCTGAGTGATAATGTTTGTGCGTTTATCAGTCCAGTCCCATTTTGTTCAGAAGACGGATGGCTGCTGGAAAAAAAGCTATTGCACAGTCTGGATGTGTGTGCTCGAATGCTTCGGTACCTTTTTTCCAGATGGCAGGAGTGTAAAGTGTGTGTAAAAGGGGTGTGTCCGATCAGCCACAATGCTGGTGGCTTTGCAGATTCAACATGTGGTGTAGATGTCTTCAATACAGGGGAGAGAGGAGCCGTCGATGCTCAGCGGAAAATGGTCGCCTTGTGTCCTCGTTTGTCTTGTCAACATTCAGACAGGTTGTTGTCTTTACACCAGTCCGTTAGCCTCCTCTCACTTCCTCTCTGTACGCTGACTCATCGTTCTTGCTAATGAGACCCACCACGGTCGTGTCATCATCAAACTTAATGATGGTTTATAATATAAGGTGATTCGAACTGTGTGTTGCTACACAGTCATGAGTCAGCAGTGCGAACAGCAGGGAACTGAGCACACAGCCTTGTGGGGCCCCAGTGCTCAGTGTGGTGGTGCTGGAGGTGCAGTTCCCGATCCGTACTGACTGAGGCCTTCCGGTCAGAAAGTCCAGGATCCAGTTGCAGAGGGAGGTGTTCAGGCCCAACAGGTTCCACTTCCCGATCAGTTATTGGGGGATGATAGTGTTAAATGCTGAGCTGAAATCTATGTACAGCATTCGAATGTATGTGTCCTTCTTGTCCAAGTGTGTAAGGGCAAGATGGAGTGTAGTGGAGATGGCATCATCCGATGAGCGGTTAGGACGGTACGCAAAATGCAGTGGGTCCAGTGAGGGGGGCAGCAGGGTCTTAATGTGTCTCATGACGAGCCGCTCGAAGCACTTCATGATGGTGGGTGTACATGCAACGGGACGGTAGTCATTGAGACAGGACACAGAAGACTTCTTGGTGTAGCGTGCTGTAGCGAATAACAGGGCTCCCATAGAGAGAACAGTCAATGGATCACATTCCTGAACACCCTCTTCCAGCATGCATGGCACCATCCTGATAACCTCATCTGGTTTGCTATCTTTAGGGGGACGTCTGTAAAACTAAGAAACTCCACAAGGCCAGATGCTTTGAAGTAGACCCCGAAACCGAAGGTGTAAATCGGCGATCCGGTAAACAAAGAAGACAGTTTTACAGCTCCACCCCGAGCTGGGGAGGAAGGGGCCTCATCACACCTGGACACTCTCTTGACCTCTGGAAGACATGCCTTTCCATGAACAAAGGCATATGGCATGGACACTATTTTAAACATCTTTAAAGTGTGCCAGTAGGGCAAAACGTATTCACATATATTTACTCAGTTCCTTTTATTCCTGTGTATATGTTTGATTATTCTGCATAACGTTAAAGGTGTAATCAGAATTTACAAACCTTTTTATTAGATAAAGGAAGGAATGAGTGGGTAAGATATGTAATGTTTGGTGTCAATCTCAAGCTGGCTTCATTTCAAGAATGTTGGTGAACATGGGTAATTGGTAGCATGAACAGAGCTCATGCAAAATTACTTTTTATAAAGTATTAAAAACTCCAACCGGATGGGTCACACGTGACAGCCAAAACACCTGGCTAATTTATGCATGAAAGGAGGAACCACGTGAGGTGTGGCTAAGCCCTGCAATCACATCCGATTGGATGAATCACCTGTGGGACGGACTGACCCCCAAGGGACAAAAACCCTCAGGAAGTCCACAGGAGAAGAAGAAGAGAAGTTAACATCACAACTGCGACCTACAACATCTTCCAAGCAGCTCAGGCTTCGCCCTTGCGGGCGCTGCGCCACCACTGCTGGCGTCATTCGCTCTTCAAGAACTCTCAACGAGACTTCGTGCCAGAACTCCAAAGTCCCGCAACGAAGGAAACCTCGGGAGAAGTTCCAGAGCGCAGCCATCGGTAACCAGGCAACCAACGCTTCACCGAAGGGCTTTCCCGACTGACGTCATTTTTACAACAGCGCACCAACCAATCAGCAACGCCGTGATTCCCTTCGCTGGAGGCGAACCCACGGATGAGAACGAAACATAACGCAAGTAAACAAACAATGCTGCATACCTTGCTGAAGTTGGTGCTCGTTTTATAACTAAACCGTAAGATTAAACCCAAGACTCTGCTCTTGTGACTTTCGTTGATCTACTGTAGTAACCAGTACTAGAATAACTTCATTCATTTTCACTTTCCAAACTGTTTGTATGTATGTGTGTGTGCGTGCGTGCGTTCAAGTAGTGTAGTTTCATGTATCGTAGATTAGTCAAATAAATTCTCGTTTCTTTATAAAGTACTGTTGTCTTGGTCATGTATTTTAAAGTCTAAACATTTGCCCAGATCGTGTTACCTTGCTCATAAATTGCTAAATACTAGATTTTGTGTTATAGCCGTTGGCCATGTGATAACCAGAACTGGTAAGATACACTAAATTGTGCTAAACGCTGGACGGGTAGTCAATATAGTGTACGTTATAAATTTTGATTCAATTAATCAAATTAAACCGAATCGTTAAAGATTCGATACAACTCTGA
This sequence comes from Clarias gariepinus, assembly GCF_024256425.1. NCBI lineage: Eukaryota > Metazoa > Chordata > Actinopteri > Siluriformes > Clariidae > Clarias > Clarias gariepinus. The sequence goes on from NC_071103.1 coordinate 32,020,709, forward strand.
CCCAGAGCTAAAAATTACTTATTAATGATAAAGGATGCGTTGGCATTGTGTTCACATTAAAATGTCTATATTAATTGGTGGACAATGCAACCGTCATTCGTTGTCTTTATTATGTAAACCCTACGTATTAATGATGAAGAATGCCGGAAACTATTCATGGTCATTATCATTGTTAAAACGCTACAGTGCGCACAATAGCCAAGGAGGTCTCAGACATAATTTTGGGATGCTGTGATGCTAAGTAGCATGGACATCCAACCTATAAAATCTGACAAATAAAATCTGACAAAAACACTTGCTGCAAGGGGACACCTCTTGCCAGTGCAATTAATGAGGCAATTTCAATGGTCGAATGAGCCCTAAATCCAAGAGGCGAAGTGTGACCACGCGCTTCGTTGTCACCCAATGTGACAATGTTTGTCTAGTGGTGGTCGCCCTTCGGCTCCAGCCCTATAACATACTGTATAAGAACCTGCTTTGATTTACGCCACTGGCTAGCACGGTGGATGTACTGTAAATCTGAAGAGCATAAACTGGACACAATAAGTGAAGCCTTTCCTGCTCTGGAGCTGTAAATGGTGGAGGACAGAGGCTTTGAGAACAACTGGGTTCATAGTCGAGAATGGAACCTTTAGAAGATGGTTAGGGTGAGGATGCAGAATAGCTTTGACTAGCCCAGGGGCAAAGTCTAAGCAAGATGGGGAGGCTAATCAAGCCTGCAAATCTCCGATTCTCTTCAGAGAAGTAATGGCCATAAGAAAAACTATCTTAAGGGTCAAAGGCCTTGAGGCACTAGTGGTTCAAAAGGGGTGTCAGGCCTTAACCGCTCAGTTCCATGAATAAAGCGGGCAACTAAAGGGTGCTTTCCACAGAAACCCCATCAGTCAGAACATGACAGGCCGAAATAGCGGCTACGTACGTTTTGAGAATACTAGGGCATAAGCCCGTGGTCAATTTTCTTGTAGAAACTCCAGCACTGGACTGAGTCTACATGTTTTACTATGCATCAATTTTCAATACACTCTATTTGAGGGCATAAGTTCTTCTAGTGGAGGGAGTCCTAGCGCTTAGTATAGTTTCAATTCCACTGGCTGGAAGACCAACCTCTCCCCACTGGTCCCGTTCTCGGGCCAGATGTAAAGGTAAAAGAGCTCGGGCCGGGGATGGAATGTCATCCCCTGAACCCGAGACAGAAGGTCCCTCCTCAGAATAGATATTAGATCTAAACACCACATGCTGGTTGACCAACGGGGCCCTATCAGTACGAGGCGCAAGTCTTGTTGATGGACTTTCGCCAGGACTCCTGAGAGCAGAGCTATGGGAGGAAATGCCTAAGACGCAGTCAGGGCCACATATGGGCCATGACCTGACTACTTCGGCGTGGGGTTTTCAAACTCCGTGTGTCACAGCTAACCCTTATTGCCCCTGGATATTGGCCCTTGGATGAAAGGGATTTCATGTGAAGAAGGTCCAAGGGTATTACCTTTGAAACAGCTGCCATGAGGCCTAACACTCTCTGAAAGTAGTAAAACTTACTTTCTGGCCTAGCTTGATCTCCTTTAGAATATTGAGAATGGATTTGACATGCGCAGGAGACAGCTGTGCCCGCACTGCGGCCAAATCCCATATGACACCCATATGTCGGGCCTGAGCAGGAAAGAGAATGCTTTCCATGGCGTTGAGTCTCAATCCTAAGAATCAAAGTGAGCTAGAATGACATGACACTCGGTGTCAAAGTGCTAGCTGTTAAGACTGAGCCAGAATTGACAAGTCGTCTGTGTTATTCAGGCTACGGATGCCCTGGAATCATAGAGCCAGAGTTGCATCCGTACATTTTATATACGTATGTGCGGGGTGACATGGCTAGGCCAAAAGGAAGAACTCGATACTGGTTGGCTTCGCCCCTGAAAGCGAACCTCAGGAACTTCCCGTGTTGTGACAATATTTCTGTATGAAAATATGCATCCTTCAGGTCGATTGTCACAAACCAATCCTCTGGTTGCATATGAAAAACAATCATTTTGGCTGTCAACATTTTAATATACAGCCAACAAATATGTAAAATTATACATAACCCCCTGTGTCTCTTGGACCAAGAAATACTGACTCTAATAGCCTGATTCGCTGTCTGCCAGGGGAGCATGTTCTATGGCCCCTTTCTCCAGCAAAATCTGAATCTCTACAGTGCCTCATACCTAAAGAGACATACCTGGCCGTAGGTTCCCCGCTGCCAGCTTCTCAAAAAGGGGCACAAGTTTTGGCACTTAGGCTAGATGGGGGGTGGTGTTAGATGTTCGGCATCCTGAAACATGGCAGGAAGGAACTAAACACCTAACATTTCGCTGGAGACCGCTGCTTCCCGAATCACCAGTGATGGCGGAGATCGAACCACAGCCTCTTGAGGGTGCCAAGAAGGAGTTTATATTTTTTATAAACTCCTGAGGGTGCCAAAAAGGACTTTATATTCTTTATTGCGATTTTTTGGTGCCCCTCACTGGGGGAAGTCACCCTCATGGTCCTGGGCACGTAAGCCTCTGGACTCCTTTTTAGAGGAGATGTTGCTCCTCATGTCTGGCCTCCTTAGGACGGACTGTGAAGTGCGGCGAGTTCCGCCCCAATCTCTACGATTGAGAACCAGACCTGGTCAGGAATGGGTGGCCAACAGTCCCAACCCCTGAGCATGTCAGGGGAAAACCTCACAAAGGCCAGCTCATAGAGCTTCGCCTTTAGATTTGGGCATCAAGGAGGAAAGCGCGATCTCTGTCCTCTGTCCAATGAAATTAATTTGTAGCTTGGCGTAGGTCCATAAATGCTGTGTCGTCGATAGACCCGCCAGTGCTCAGAGCTCTCAGTAGGTCAGCCTGGTATGCCTGCAAAGCCATGGTGTGCAGGGCAGCACCAGCCTGACCCGCTGTCTGAAAAAGCTTTTCTCACCAACAAAGATGTTAGTCTACACGGCTTGGTGGGGAGTGTGGACTTTTTCAGGGAGGATGAGCTCCCAGGAGGGCCTGTAAGCGTCTCTTCAATCTGGGGCATCATCATATAAAACCGCACTTTTCGCATCAATAGCACAAAACACGGGATAAATACGACTTATTCACTGAATGAGTTAACTCGTCATGAAGTTCCCAAAGAAAGGGAGGAGCCATCGTTGAAGCCCCTCCTCCAGCCACCCGACAGAAACCTGTCATCTAACTTTGTGCGTTTGGGGGATTTTTATTTAAATTAATTTTTACGGCGAATCGAGGTGTAAGCGTTCGACCGTGCGTTACCACCTCTAAACTCCGGATATGCTCGCTTATCTCTAGAGAAGCAAAACAAACAAAGCAAGAGAAAAAGTTTCTTCCACCCCTTCCGAAGAAGTGCCAGAGTGCGCTTAAGAAGTGGACGGTAAAGGCTCATGATTCGGCAAGAGAGCAAGAGAACAGGAAGATACCTTCTCATGCGCTTCCGCCAGATTTGCATGCAAGAAATGCGCCGCGGCTTGCGGTTTCATTTTTAAAAAGGCGAGCCGAGCGCGAGGAACTTTAATAGGGAGGAGATTGCGATGCTCACCTGGTCTGTCAAGCCCGAGGATAGCGTGCTTTTCCCCCAAACACTGAAAAAAAAAAGCGTGGGGATCGCCCTCTTCGAGATATCTTATACCCAGAGGCAGCTCTCCTGTCTAACTCTACCATCTTTCTGGTGAGTAATAAGATATTTTCTATTTTAGTTTTTTTTTTGCTTTGAAAAGTGCTTGCATACACACACAATGCGGTCCTTGAAAACAAAAAGACCTGAGGACGTTTCCTGGTTTATGCCTATTTATAATCTCCAAGTGCACCTAATTAAATGACGTCATCCGACCGTTGCTTTATTTGTCTTCAACAACCGGTTGTGCGAAGAGCACTCCCATAGCGTTTTCACGCAGCATAGAGTGTAGCTTTTTTAAGGGAACTACCTTCTATAATGAACTAATTCAAAGATTCAAGATTCAAGATTCAAATAACTTTATTAATCCCAAAGGGAAATTGCTTATGCTCGGTTACAGGTGCTCACAGTTGTTAACTAAGAAAAGGTAATAAAGAATAAAGGTAATAAATAATGATAATAATAATGATCTTAAAAAAAAAATTCCTAAAACAGTAAGTACCATTAGAGTATGACTCAAGGCCACTTGTAAGTATTGCACAGTAATCTAGTATATTTATGTAATATTGTATTATTATATGTAATTTCGTGTTACATATTTTATTGGGAAGTAGGCAGTAATCAATATTATTAATATGGTAAGTGATAATGTCCTGTTGTGTACCAGTTAGTGAAAAATCCACATACATGTGTGTATGAGTTACAGAGAAGAGTTGTAAACTTTTATGGCCGTTGGGAGAAAGGATCTCCTGTGGCGCTCTGTGGAACACTTGATAGTAATCAGTCTCTGGCTAAAACTGCTCCTCTGTTCAGCGAAGACACTGTGTAGCGGGTGAGAAGGATTGTTCAAAATGGATTGTACTTTGAATCCTCCTCTTTGCTACTACATCCACAGAGTCAAGCTCCATGCCTAGTACAGATCCGGCCTTTTTAATTGACTTGTCCAGTTTGTTTTTATCAGACACCTTAATGTTACCACCCCAACAGACCACAGCGTAAAAAATGACACTCGCCACAACGGATTCATAGAACATCCGCAGAATGGTGTTACAGACGTTAAAAGACCTGAGCCTTCGAAGAAAGTACAACCGACTCTGTCCTTTCTTGTAGAGTGCCGTTGTGTTGAGTGACCAGTCAAGTTTGTTGTCCAGATGGACTCCCAGATATTTGTATTCAGAGACCATGTCCACTATCTCCCCCTTTACAGATATAGGACTCACAAGGGTCTTACCTTTCCTAAAGTCTACAACCATTTCCTTTGTTTTCCTGATGTTCAGTTGTAGGTGATTACGCTCACACCAGGGAACGAAGTCATCCACTACAGACTGGTACTCCGAGGTGTCACCCTCCTTCATACACCCAACAACCACAGAGTCGTCAGAGAACTTTTGCAGGTGGCATGACTCTGAGTTATATCTAAAGTCAGATGTATATAGGGTAAAAAGAAACTGAGACAGTACAGTCCCCTGGGGAGCTTTAGTGCTGCAGATCAAAGTCTCGGACACACAGTTCTGTACACAGTCGGACATACTGGGGACGGCAGGTCAGATAGTCCATGATCCACGAAACCAAGCGGGTGTCAATGTTTATGTTCATTAGTTTCTCCCCCAGTACTGCCGGTTGGATGGTGTTGAAGGCACTGGAGAAGTCAAAGAACATCATTCTTACGGTGGTCCTAGGCTTGTCAAGGTGAGATTAGGTACGATGCAGTAGGTGTATTATGGCGTCATCGACTCCCATGAACGGCTGATAGGCAAACTGAAGAGGGTCCAGAGAGGACTTCACCAGGGGACGAAGTGTATTCAGGATCAGTCTCTCGAACACCTTTATAATGTGTGATGTCAAAGCAACAGGCCTAAAGTCGTTCTGGGCAAAAGGACGTGGTGTTTTGGGTCCCGGCACAATGCATGATGTTTTCCACCGTGCAGGGACTTTTTGCAGAGACAGGCTCAGGCTAAAGAGGTACTGGAGGACACCACATAGTTGGGGAGCACAAGATTTCAGGACTCTCAGATTGATCTTATCTGGACCAACAGCTTTTGTAGGGCTGATCTTCCTGATCCACTGAGATATTGATTGCTGGGAGTGCAGGAGTAGTGACTGTGACTGATCTCTGTGTAGGGGAGGACATAGGAGCAGGAAAGTGTGGATTGTGGCTGAAGCTGGGAGAAGTGTGAGACATAGGGACATCAAATCTATTAAAGAAAGTGTTAAGGTCGTTTGCACGTTCCACATTTCCCTCAATAGCCTGGCCGCTTGTCTTATAGCCAGTGATGCTTCTCATGCCCCTCCACACCTCTCTCGTGTTGTTCTGTTTCAGCCTTTGTTCCAGTTTTCTCCTGTATGACTCTTTCCCATCCTTGATTTTACCAGTTAGCTGGAGGGCAGTGACCAATTATAAGCTCACTTCAGTAGTCGACAAGGTGATCGCTCTTTACATGATCAACTCAGATCCTAAATCTGCCCGAAACATCAATAACCCACATACCCCCTGGCCTGACCTATAAGGGATGTAGTTCCAGCTCTTTAGACCTACTCCCTGCTTGGCTGAAAACATTGCTCATCTAAAGACACTACTCTGCCTCCCAGTCTGGCTCAAGATGTTGTTACACCACCCTGTTTATCTGGGTATGTTGCCCTGCATATCTGTTCCACAAAGAAAGTTTTTATATCTTCCTGCTCAGCTAAGGTAATTTCTTTGCATCTCTGCTTCACTGCAGACATTGTGCTGCTCTCTCGCTTAGCTAAGGAAATTTCACTGGCCTCTGGGATGTCTTCATGAGAGCCAGTTTTATCTTGGCGTAACAGTGGTTTAGTAGTTAGCACTGTCACCTTGCACCTCCACGTCCTGGATTTGACTCCCAGTTGCTAAGTTTCCTTTGTGTTCTCTGGTTTCCTCCTACAGTCCAAAACATGCAGATTGTCTAATTTAGCATTTTCAATTGCCTGTAGTGCATGCGCTGATAAATGCTGACCAGAGATCATGTGAATAAATACAATAGTCACCATTAGCTTCCATAAGTTTCATTATAAGTTCCTAGATGGATGGAGTTTCATCATGGTGCTTGATTGGTTTTGCAAAGGCGCTTTACAATACTGTTCTTGTAACAGCTATTCTATCTATATATAAAGGCACAAGCTCGCTCTCCCTTTCTCTCCATCACAGTCACACAGACACTGGGTAATTTCAAATTTAAATAAAAATTTTATTTGTCATACACAGTACGATATGCAGTGAAATGCTTATACGACCGCCAGTGACCTTAAAAAATAACAACTTATACGTAAGAAATAAATATGAATAAAAAAGAAATATGAATGAATAATAAAATAAATTTAACTAGTAAAATAAACTGTACAAATAAGGGCATAATAAAAATATTACAAATATAGAAAAAAAAATCATGTAAATTTGTAAAATTTGAAAGTGACAATGGTTGTGCAAATATGCATAAAGATTATTAAAAAATAAGTGACTTATTAAAATGTCTTATTGAAGTGTCTTGTGCAATGGTCCAGGAATGAAAATATAAATATATAGTGCAAGTGTGTATGAATGTGTCCATAGTGTCCATGATTGTCCACTCAATGTTGGGAGTTTAAAAAGATGTTATTAGTCCTGTGTGGTGGTGTGGTTGAGAGACCTTATCGCCTGCAAGAAGAAGCTCCTCTTCAGTCTTTCTGTGTTGGCCTTCAGGGAGCGGAATCGCTTCCCAGACCACCACAGAGAGAACAGTCCATTGTTGGGATGGCTGAGGTCCTTCACGATCTTCCTGGACTTGGTCCAGCACCGTTTGCTGTAGATCAAGAGCAGGTCAGGAAGCCACCCATTGCACACCCTGCCACCTTGGAGCCTTATCCCAACCAAGCTGTTTGTGAGGATGAATGAATCATGGGTTGACCCAGACCACCTTGCCACAATATTTGTTAGGCGCATTTGAGCATCACATATTATTTGCACATTTATTGAATGGAAATGTTCCCGATTCACGTATGCATATTCGTCTTTAGATGGCGCCTTTATAGCAATGTGCGTGCAGTCGATCGCTCCGATTACATTAGGAAAACCGGCGATCGCTGCAAATTGTGCTTTAATGTTTGGCTGGTCAACTGCATGGTATGGAAACCTTATATACCTGCTAGACATGCGGATGATCTCGTCCCATACAGCTGGCATTGTACGGCTCAAAGACGACTGGCCTAACCCTGAGCGGTCTGCCAGTTCCCTTTGGAAAGAACCAGTTGCCAGGAAACCAAGCGTTGTCAGCACCTGTAAGGGAATGGGTAATTCGTGGCTTCTCGCTGTCTCTCTTTCCAAATTTGGACCCAAATCAGCACAGAGCTCCAAGAGGATAGCTCTTGGAAATCTAAAACGACTGATAAGCCAGTCATCATCGTGGGCCAGAAAATCACTGTGATCCCTAAAAACGCGTTCCGTTCGGATTTGGCCATTGACAATGTTCTCTAATAAGGCCAACACTGTCATTGCCATAGACTAAGGGTTGTATAAATTTGCAAATGCTTTTATATGTTCTAAATCACATAATTGGTAAAAATATTGTGTCAATTAACCCACTTTATCAATTATAAATTAATAGCAATGTTTTTTACATGTGTTGTTGCAATATTTTGTAGTTGGCAAATAAAATAAAAAAAACCTCTAGGAGTCGCCAACGGAAATAAAACAAACACACATACACACACGTATTCCAGACATGAAGTTGGCGTGAAAGAACGCACATTCTCACGTTAATTTCACTGTTAGTTAATCCGACCGTAAGCGTGAAAACTGGTGTAAGCAAAGTTTTTGTGCATACAGTACGCAGCGATGATACATAAGGCCCCAAGTAAGTGAGCAGTGTGTGGAGGAGATGAGAGATTGCATCGTCTGTGTGGAGCGGTTCGGGCTATATGCAAACTGTAGTGGGTCGAGTGTGTCCGGTAGTGAAGAAATTATGAATTCAATTCAATTCAATTCAATTTTATTTATATAGCGCTTTTAACAATGGTCATTGTCTCAAAGCAGCTTCAGAAAGATGAAAGAAATTCACAAAAAAAAAAAAAATAAATAATAATAATAATAAATAAATAAATAAAAAAAAAAAATAATAAATTGTGTATGTGTGTCTCTAGATAATAACGAGATGAATGAATGAAATTTCTCTGATGAGCAAGCCAAGGGTGACGGCGACAGTGGCAAGGAAAAACTCCCTGAGATGGCAATAGGAAGAAACCTTGAGAGGAACCAGACTCAACAGGGAACCCATCCTCATTTGGGTGATAACAGATAGAGATAATATAACACCATGTGTGTAATGCAGCTGAGAGTACAATATAAACAGAAATTATTTAAATTAACATGAAGTCCAGTTCGGCATAGGGATGAGTCAGTAGGTGCAGAGGGCAGATGGGGTCTGGATCACTGGGAGCACAGGAGCAGGATGTGTAGCTCCAATCATAATAAGGCAGAATTCAGCTGGAGCTGGTCCTTCTCTGGATGCCTCAGGATCCTCACAGGGTTGGCCTTTATCTACTGAAGCTGGTACAATCTCCAGATGCCTCAGGATGGGTAGAAAAGTACAGAACAGATGGAGAGAATTAGCGTAGTTGCCATTCAGAATAGATGTACTGAAGTATGAAGTTATGGGATGAGTTACGCATATGCCAGATTAAAGAGATGCGTCTTGAGTCTACTTTTAAACTGGGAAATTGTGTCTGAGCCCCGAACACTGTCTGGAAGGCTATTCCAAAGTTTTGGAGCTAAATATGAAAAAGCCCTACCCCCTTTTGTAGATTTTGAAATTCTGGGAGCTACCAGAAGTCCAGAGTTTTGTGATCTTAAGGAGCGTGGCGGATTATAGCGTTTTAGAAGACTGGTTAGGTATGTGGGAGCTAAACCATTTAAAGCCTTGTATGTGAGTAATACTATTTTGTAATTAATTCTAAACTGAACAGGTAGGCAGTGCAGGGACGATAATATTGGGGTTATATGATCATATTTTCTGGATCTGGTGAGAACCCTGGCGGCTGCATTTTGGACTAACTGAAGCTTGTTTATTGAGGATGCAGGACAACCACCTAGTAATGCATTACAATAGTCCAGTCTGGAGGTCATGAATGCATGAACTAGCTTTTCTGCATCAGATACGGATAGGATACTCCTAAGTTTGGCGATATTTCTAAGATGGAAAAAGGCTGTTTTTGTGATATTGGAAATATGATTTTCAAAGGACAAGTTACTGTCTATTATTACGCCCAGGTCTTTTACTGTTGAGCTAGTAGTAACAGTACATCCTTCTAAACGCAGGCTGAATTGTGAAAGCTGTTGTGTGCGGGTTTTTGGGCCGATGAGTAATATCTCTGTCTTGTCTGAGTTTAGTAAAAGGAAGTTATTGGTCATCCAATCTTTTATGTCCTGAACACTCGGTTAATCTAGACAATTTAGGTATTTCGTCTGGTTTTGTTGAGATATATAATTGGGTATCATCAGCATCTGGCAACTGGCAACTGGTTCTTTCCATATGAAGTCTCTGACCAGCCGCTCAACGCACTTCATACTGAGGTAAGGGCTACAGGGCGATAATCATTAAGGAAAGCAGGATGAGGTTTCTTCGGGACAGAAACAATGATGGACTCTTTAAAGCATGTGGGGATCACTGACTGAGATAAAGAGAGGTTTGAATATCTCTGTGAACACAGGTCTCAGCTGGTCTGCGCAGGCTCTAAGAATACGACCTGAGATGCCATCTGGTCCTCCTGCTTTCCTGGTGTTTACTCTCTTAATGGCTCTCCTTACATCATGCTCGAAGATGATGAACGTGTTTCCAGTGCTGGCAGTGTCTTCCTGTCTGTAGCCATTAGCACCGCTAGCATTAGTATCGCTAGCGCCTTTAGCTGCAGCCTTGAAGCGAGCATAGAAAGTGTTTAGCTTGTCTGCTAGGAACACATCCGCGTTCATCATACTGGATGTTGGTGCTTTATAATCTGTTATTGTCCTTAGTCCCTGCCACAGGCTCCTATAGTTACTTTGTTGGAGCTGTGACTCTAGTCTCCACCTGTAGCGCTGCTTCGCCTCTTTCACCGCTTTCTGCACGTTATAAGACACAGCCTTGTACGGGTCCATGTCACCCGACACAAGTCCCGTGTTGTAGGCAGCGGTGCGAGATCTCAGAGCATTGCCCACCCACGGCTTCTGGTTGGGAAACGGTCTGCGGTCCAGCGCGTGACCTTCCTCTGAACCAGAACTTCCTGTTTCAGCCTTTGTTTGTATTTTGGCATGAAAAAGATGGCGGCGTGGTCGGATTTCCCAAACGGTTGATGAGATTGTGCCTTGTAGCCATCCTTGACTGTAGTGTAGCAGTGGTCCAGTGTCCTTTCGCCCCTGGTGGGGCAGGTGATGTGTTAATGAAAGTTCAACGCTGCGCGTTTGAGGTTGGCACTATTAAAGTCTCCAGCCACAATGAACGCAGTGTCCCGATGCTGTGTCTGGTGCTGTGTGAGTGCCTAAGGCAGTGTCCGCTTGTGGTGGAATTTAAACGGCGCTGACTATGACCGATGTGAACTCCCGAGGTAAATAAAAAGGATGACACATGGCTGACAGTAGTTCCAGGTTTTGTGTGCAGGAGCGTGTAAGAGAAACAACGCTTGTGCTGTTCACCATTAAGCACACACCGCCTCCCCTTGACTTCCTCGAGTCCTGTGTCCTGTCCATGCAGTGAACCGAGACGAACTCGGCCGGCTGGATGGCATGGTCCGGCACTGCTGGGTTCAGCCATGTCTCTGTAAAGCAGAGGAGGTTGCAGTCCCGAATGTCTCTCTGGAACTTTACCCTGGCCCTGAGGTCATCGAGCTTGTTTTCCAGTGACTGAATATTGGCGAGCAGGATGCTGGGCAGAGGTGTGCGGTTTGCACGGGCTCTCAACCTGTTACTGACGTTGGCTCGTTTTCCTCCGGGCCGCCCCTTTGCTGACGTCCTTTGTTCTCCCTCATGATTTTCCCGGCCAGCTCGGATCCAGAGTTAAAAACATTGAATTGTGAGTATATTTGTACATTGTATACCAGTAGAAACAAGAGTGTGTCTATCATACCTAATGTACTCAATGGTGGTGATTTTGCTGATTTTAAAAGCTGAAAACTAACCTTAAAAAAACAAAAACAAAGAAAAGGTGGTCGGAGCAGTCATGACGGCAGCTGACCTCACTGGCGCCATCTTGAAAAAAGAAGCACCTTGGTAATTTGGAAGCACCAGTCAAGCTACTAAGCATGTTTTGGGCTCTGGGAAGAAACCCAGTAAGCACAGGGGAAGCATGCAGTGTTTTAAACAACAAACACTGACAATGACATGGGATAAATTATTCACCTTAAAAAAAAAAAAAAAAAAAGCTTAGTTTACTGTACATAAAACTAAATGGCACCACCCCATAATCTCCACAACATTAAACATAACATAGTTCCTGCTTGTTAAAAAATAATAATCACAATTTTATATATATATATATTACTAATTAAAGCCAAATATTTATGTCCGGTGTTGTGTAAATTCCCCTTGTGCCATTGGCCAGCTCTTGCCTTTTGAGCTGAGCTGTGACTCCACAAGACTTATGCGGGCATGCTGTGGTGTCTGTCACTGGGACCCTAACCTCGATCCTGTGGGTGCTGTGGGCCAGGAATACAGATATTTTGTTAGATGGATATCTGGGGAATTTGGAGGCTGGGTCAACAACCTTGAATCCGTTGCCTTCTAATCCCCATATCAGGCAGCCTCTGATGCGCCGGGCATTCTACTGCCTTTCTATTGTGGCCAGTATTGGCCTCTTTTCAGACTTTTCAGACATTTTATGCAACAATAATTTTTTGGGGGGTGCTCAAGATCCTGCCTCCAGCATTTTTGTATATAATTGATAATGTTATTTGATTCACCTTACAGTTATGTTAATGTTGTGGTTGATTGATGTATGTTTAAAAAAAAGAAAGAGTGAAAAACATTACCAATATTTATGGCAGTGAAACCCAAACAGACATGCTTATTGTGCAGGTTTATTTAATATTTTGTGATACAATTTAAATACACATTTCAACAGATTTAAATTGCCTGCTATAAGCAAAGAAAAAAACCCCATAAAAATTAGAGGAACTGGGCAGAAGAATTGTGTTTAGAAAAAAAATATGAATGATGGTGACCAGAAATTGGTGAAGTGGCATTGTAAAAATACCAACTGTAGAAATCATGGGTATATTGTTAAAAAAAATGGACTAATAGCTGTGTGTGACCAAATGAAAAACGGCTTGCTTATGAAGCCAATAAATTACTAAATGACCATGTTATTCCATCATTTTTTGTCTTTTCTGATAAAAAAAAAAGAATAATTAATTCTGGTATATTTCAGGATAAATTTATTTTAAGTTTTATTGGTTGTGGGAGCATGACAAATTATTTTTACACATAAATGAACCAATACATTGCACACTACAATCAAAGCTAATGGTGCTCAAACTAAATCTGCAACTTTTTTGGCCAGGCACTGTACAGTATATGCTATTAAAAAAAATGAATCATTATTACATCTGTTGCTTCTGGCTAAGCTGTGGTCAGTCAATTGTTAGACGTTTGCTTATGGGTGCGTTGAAGTTGCTTTGAAGCCTTTTCCTGATATTTCCCGATAGCAAGAGTTATGATCATCTGCCACTTGTAAAATGTCAAACCCTCATTAAGCTTGCAGCACACCTAGACACTTTTCATGTGGCAGAGGAAAAACAGCAATGTGATAATGAAGTAAAACATGAACTGAAAGAGAAAATAAAATAGAGCTGGCTGGAGAATGAGGCAAAAATGAAAAATAAAAAAAAGTCATTGTGTGGTTCTCTTTTCAAATGTGAGGAGTCCTGTAGAGTTAATTAAATACTCTGTGTTTAACTGTATGCCAATCTGTTTACAATTTACTTTCTACTGTACACAATACATTCCGTATTGTAGCAATTGTCCTCTGGACAAATGGTGCATGTGTGCATGCATGGATGCATTTAGAAGAATAAATAAAATATTGTAATGCTTACCATGTCAAACTGTGCACTCTGCATGTACATGTGACATGTACATGTTTTGCATCAGAAGTGGACATTTGAAGACCTAAATGTTAACATAAATGTCCAAATATATTAAATCAGTAGGTTTGTAAAAGTTTTTTTTTTTTTTTTTTGCAAAGGCCCTTGACTTTACAAGTGTTGGTCTAAATGCTGAAGCAAGTTTACAAGCCCAGATCTCTGTCTCCTTTGATTAATCAAAAAGATATGACTAACACAAAATGAATCAGATAGAGGAGATGGATGGATAGATAGAGAGAGAGAGAGAGAGAGAGAGAGAGAATGAAAAAAAAAAAAAAAAAAACCTTGGCATAAATGGGACACATATTTCAAGGACATTCCAAAACAATTAAATTGTGCGTTGGCTAACTTTCCCATCAGTCCTTAAAAGTTAGAAATCAAAAATTGATTTTGGATGTTAGCCAATTTCATTTGATCAGAAGTGCATTAAATGGTAGGGGAGAAAGCAGATTAAATTCAAATCAAGACTATTTGTGATTTTATATTAGTTACAGTATAAAACCATATAAAACCAAGCGATGAAGAAGGGTACTTGTCATGCTGCTTGGTGTTTCTGATTAATAGATATTTTCACATGCAAAATAATGACTGCTAAATGTGTGTGCTCTATATACTAAATGAATGTATGTATATATGTATGTATTATCTTTTTTTTTGTCACCCAATAAAAACTATAAAATTATTTCTGCATCAAGGTTAAAAAACAAACAAAAACATTAAAACTAAATTACAATAGGGATGGCTAACCACATTTTTTAAAAAACTTTAAGAATGCTGCTGAATTGTAAATAAAATACTGTTGAAAAAAATCTTAAATTATCCTGATAGGACCTTATTTGGTGAAGATGCATAGTAAACGCTCACTCACCCAGTCATTCTTTATACTGTTGATTCTGTTCAGGGTCACAGGAGGCCTGGAGCCTATCCCGGGGAAATTGGGGCACAAGGTGGAAGTCCAATCCTTTGCAGGGCACACAATCACACATACCCACTTAAACCTATCCTGCATGTCTTTGGACTGTGGGAGGAAACTGGAATAACCAGAGGAAACACAATTTCTTTTTCTTTTCTTTTTTTTTTTTTTTTTTTTTTTACATTTTATACATACAATATACCCTTCATTATTATTATTGTATTGAGGTCAGAGCCTCTACCTTGACTTTATTGTCTTAAGCAATTTTACCACAATTTTATAAGCATGCTTGGGGTTATTGGAAGAGCAATTTGTGACTATGCTTAATCTCCCTGGCTGATGTCTTGACATCAGTACATCCACATACACGTTATTCCTTTATGATGTCACCTGTTTTATGAAGGTAACCAGTCCCGCCTGGAACAAAACACCCTACAACATGATGCTGAAACCCTATACTTTGGATGGTGTTCTTTGGCTTGCATGCCTTCCCCTTTTCCCTCCAGACAGAAAAGGTGATTATTTTTCATTTTTTGTTACATCAAACCAAAGGGTATTTATTTAAAAAAAAAAGCAAGATCTTTGTACCTGAATCCAGTATTTTTATTTTATTTTTTGCCATTTTTGGAGCAGTGGCTTCTTCCTTGCTGAACAGCCTTTCAGGTTATGTCAAAATTAGTCTTGTTTTACTATAGATATAAAATTCTTTGTACCTGCTTCCGCTATTGTCTTCACAAGGTGCCTCGCTCTAGTTTTATGCATGCTGTGTAGTCACAAGTTGTTTATACATGCATATTATTATTGGTACCAATGAACATGATACTTTTAAGCATTTAAAAATTGTTCCCAAGGATAAACCAGACTTGTGGAAGTCCACTTCCTATAGGTTGTTAACATGTAAGCTGTACAAGTAAAAAAAAAAAAAATCTAACCAACCACAAAGTGTATGTAAATTTGTGTATATTTGTATATTAAGGAAAGTACCTAATGCATAAGGATTCAGGCTACCTTGTTAGACTGCTTTGGTGTCCAGTTATGATTTTTACATGCCTATTGTAGGCAATCAACACAGAGGCCGTGGGTGAATTGCATAATTCCAAGAGTGGATTGTATAATTTTATGCCACTTTTGTTCACGTTGGTTTGGTAGGTGCTGGGTTTATTATCTCATTAATTATAATAATAGTATTAATACAGTGGGACCATGGATTGTAAGTAACCCAGTTTGCAAGCGTTCTGCAAGACAAGTAAAGACTGTTAATAAATTTTGACTTGAAAAACGAGCAAGTCTCGGTTTATTTCAAGTCTTGCGTTTCTCGTTTTGACGCTAAGCGTCACGTGATCACAACATAGCCAATGTTTTTTTTCTCTCTTGCAAATCAAATTCAAATTTTATTTGTCACATACACAGTCATACACAGTACGATATGAAATGCTTATACAACCGCCAGTGACCTTAAAAAAAAAAAAACCTTATACGTAAGAAATAAATATGGATAAAAAGAAATACTAAAGAAAATAAATTTAACTAGTAAAATAAACTGTACAAATAAAAGCATAATAAAAATATTACAAAATATAACAATATAGAAGAAAAAAAAGTGTATATATATATATATATATATATATATATATATATATATTAGTGCTGTCAATCGGTTAAAAAAAATTAACTAATTAATCGCACATTTTTTTGCAATTAATCGCGATTAATCACAATTAAAAGACTGAAACTTTTGGGATATGTAAATGTAAATAATTAATGTAAACTCAAGACAATGAAACTATTTAAATTCAAATATGATTGTTTATTGGAATTTTTGTTTAACTTGTAACACAGATTTTCTCATGTAAACAACATACCTGCAATAAACCATCAATATCCTCCAAATTAACTGTTGGCTTGAAAGCCATATTTATTACAGAAATAAAAACACAGGTATGTGCCATTTGTGTCATTTGAATTTCAAAACAATCAATGCAATTTACATTGGCGAGGCCCTGTAGAGATTGTTTTGGTGGGGTGTTTTGCTTTTAAGTGATATGTCAAAGACGAATTACTTCTGTGGTATTTAAATTCGGCTTTGCAATATGTACAGATTACTTTTGTTTTATCCACAGAACCATCCGGCAGAGTTTTATACTGAAACTTTTCGTCTAAAAGTCCTTCCTTGGTCTTATCCATACTTCTTTGCACGTTGAACACACGTCGGCCACAACAGGAAATAAAAAAAACTGCAACCGCGTTAATTGCGTTAAATTTTTTTAATGCGTTAAATATTTCAAATTAATCGCATGCGTTAACACGCTAATTTTGACAGCACTTATATATATATATATATAATTTGAAAATGGCAATGGCAATATGCATAAAAATGGCAATGGCAATATGCATAAAAAGTGACTTACTAAAGTGTCTTGTGCAGTGTTCCAGAATGAAAATATAAATATGTAGTGCAAGTGTGTATGAATGTGTCCATAATTGTCCAGTCAATGTTGGAAGTTTAAAAAAATGTTAGTAGTCCTGTGTGGTGGTGTGATTGAGAGACCTTATTGCCTGCGGGATAAAGCTCCTCCTCAGTCTCTCTGTGTTGGCCTTCAGGAAGCGGAATCGCTTCCCAGACCGCAACAGAGAGAACAGTCCATTGTTGGGATGGCTGAGGTCTTTCACAATCTTCCTGGCTTTGGTCCAGCACCGCTTGCTGTAGATCAAGTGCAGGTCAGGAAGCTCGGTGCGGATGATGCGCTTAACTAATCGCACCACCCTCTGAAAACTCGTCTGTCCAGGTTGAGGTTTCTTTGGGACAGGAACAATGATGGAATTTTTTAGGGCATATGGAGATCACCGACTGAGATAAAGAGAGGTTGAATATCTCTGTGAACACAGGTGCTAGCTGGTCTGCACAGACTCTGAGGATACGACCTAAGATGCCGTCTGGTCTTGCTGCTTTCCTGGTGTTTTAGCATTAGCATTGTTAGCGTCTTTAGCTGCAGCCTTGAAGCGAGCATAGAAAGTGTTCAGCTTGTCTGCCAGAGTCATGTCCGCGTCGTCATACCGGATGTTGATGCTTTATATTCTGTTATTGTTCTTAGTCCCTGCCACAGGCTCCTAGAGTCACTCTGTGGGAGCTGTGACTTTAGTTTCCTCCTGCTTCGCCTCTTTCACTGCCTTCCGGACGTTATATGACGCAACCTTGTACGGTTCCATGTCCCCCGATGCAACTCCCGTGTTGTAGGCAGCGGTGCAAGATTTCAGAGCGCCGCGGATGGTTTTATCCACCCACAGCCTCTGGTTGGAAAACGTTCTAATAGTCTTTTTCTCCATGGTATCATCCGCTAGTTTCCCGATGAATCCCACAACTGCTTCTGTAAACACGCTAACTTCATCGGAGCTGTTTGGAACATGTCCCAGTCTGCGTCATCAAGTGCGTCCTGGTATCATCTCCACGGTATCATCCACTAGTTTCCTGATGAATTCCACAACCGCTTCCGTAAACACTTTGACGTCATCGGAGCTGTTTTGGAACAGGTCCCAGTCTGCGTCATTAAGTGCATCCTGTAACGCGGCCACCGATTGGTCCGTCCAGCGTGCAACCTCCCTCTGAACCGGAACTTTCTGTTTCAGCCTTTGTTTGTATTTTGGCATGAGGAAGATGGTGGCATGGTCGGATTAACCAAACGGTGGACGAGATTGTGCCTTGTAGCCGTCCTTGACTGTCGTGTAACAGTGGTCCAGTGTCCTTTCGCCCCTGGTGGGGCAGGTGCTATGCTAATGAAAGTTCGGCGCTGCGCGTTTGAGGTTGGCACTATTAAAGTCCCCCGCCACAATGAGCGCAGCATCCCGGTGTTGTGTTTGTTGTTGTGCAGCTCGCATAAGGCAGTGTCCGTGTCCGTTTGTGGTGGAATATAAATGGCGCTGATTATGACCGATGTAAACTCCCGAGGTAGATAAAAAGGACGACACATAATGGAAAGTAGTTTCAGGTTGTGTGTGCAAAAGCATGTAAGAGGATCAACACTCACGCTGTTGCACCAGCTGCTGTTCACCATTAAGCACACATCGCCTCCCCTTGACTTCCCCGTGTCCTGTCCATGCGGTGAACCGAGAAGAACTCGGCCGGCTGGATGGCGTGGTCCGGCACCGCTGGGTTCAGCCATGTCTCTGTGAATCAGAGGAGGTTGCAGTCCCAAATGTCTCTCTGGAACTTTATCCTGGCCCTGAGGTCATCGAGCTTGTTCTCCAGTGACTGGACGTTGGCGAGGATGCTAGGCAGAGGTGTGCGGTGTGCATGAGCTCTCAGCCTGTTCCTGACGCTGGCTTGTTTCCCTCGGGGCCGTCGCTTTGCATCGCGTCCATTGTTCTCCCTCAGGATCTCACTCGGCCAGCACGGATCTGGAGATAAAAAACGTTGAATTGTGAGTACATTTTATACCAATAGAAACAAGAGTGTCTTTATCATACCTAATGTACTCAATGGTGGTGATTTTGCCGGTTTTAAAACGCTAAAAACTAACTTAAAAAACAAAAACAAAGAAAAGGTGGTCGGAGCAGTTGTGACGGCAGCCAACCTCACCGGCGCCATCTTTGTCCACTGCGGAATTGTAGGTAATCATCTCCCCTGTCTTAGTGCACATCTCTCACTGGTGCAATCAACATCAGTGCACGTGTGTACTGTTTATCATAACATGTTTGCATGCGTGTAAAGCAAAAGCAAGTATCATTAGAAAGGTTAAAAATCCATTTTCTGTCTCTCTCTCTCTGTGAGCCTGCACTGTTTGTGTGTGTGCGCGTCATTAGACACTGTGCCCCTCCCCCTTCTCTCGCCTTTTCCCACACACACACACACACACAAATGAACACACTCTAATAGAAACATGGCTCTGTCATGATTCTTTTTTTTTGTAGAGAGAAGAGAGAAAATGGATCT
Organism: Clarias gariepinus; assembly: GCF_024256425.1. NCBI lineage: Eukaryota > Metazoa > Chordata > Actinopteri > Siluriformes > Clariidae > Clarias > Clarias gariepinus. The sequence goes on from NC_071103.1 coordinate 32,040,280, forward strand.
TTAACCTCTCTAACACACACACACACACACACACACACACACATAAACAGCGCATGCGCTGTGTGTGTAAAGACGAGAGGAGATGGGGAGGGGCACGGTGTCTAATAATGCGCACATACACACAAACACTAATAAAAACACTTATCTGTCGGGATGTATTTTATACTTTTTTCAAAGGTAAAATGCAAGTTAATTTTTTATTATGATTTTAGAATTTTATATTAATTATTTTTATATATATATTTTTTTTTTTGGGCTGCGGACCGAATAATCTGAGTTTTCTAATTTCTTATGGAAAAATTATTGCTTTGCTTTATGAGTGTCTTAATATACGGACACGCTTCCGGAAATAATTATGCTCGCAATCCAAGGTTTCACTGTAATTGTACTGTATAACTATTATCTTTAAATTATCTTCAGTGTTAGCACTCAAGCAGTAACAGTGTTTTTGGACACATGGCTTGCCACCATGCAGAAATACCTGCAAAAAAGGAGCAAATGTTAGATAAGAAGATTTTTTTGGCATTGTCTTGCTTTGTTAATAGATAAAAGAATGATGCACACTGACTCAGGAAAAATCATCTGTTTGCTGACATTTCACTGTGTAGGTAGAGGTTTAAGAGAGACTGCTCTTAGTGGTAGTGTGGTATTAGAAGTGATACATCCACATTTTCAGTGCAGAATCAATGTGCACTGAAATGTGAACATGACTCACAAGTAGATGTTCATAATAAAAGCTTCATCCAGACTGGCTGCATTTATTTAGGTCTAGTTATTTTTGTCATGTAGCCTAGATGCAGACTGGTTATGCTTGAATCGTATGCTTCTTGTTTTCAAAGTCTGTCTGTCTGTCTATTTATCTTTCACATTTCAGTTTCGCAGTAAATAATAAAGTATTAAAAAGTGCAGTTGTGCATGGTAACTATGTTAATTATAATATGTAAAAAAGAAACTTTACTGTATATGAACCTTATATGGTTGCATGAATCTAAAGGAGCCCAAAAAACTGATAAGACATCAATATGACATTCATATAGAACATAATTTTGCCTCAAATATTCCTTTTAAACTAGTTGTTGTAGTAGTAACCCATTGATTGGCCCAGAGTTTACCCTCACAAACTCGTTACCACACACTTCCTGTAAGTTTCACTTCAACTATATAATGTGCTTTGAGATGAAAAAATGCATATAGAGCATGACCTTCTTGGGTTAAACATATAAAGAGCAGTGTTCAAAGTTAGGATAAGTGAATGTGCTTCAATGTGTAGTACAGAAATTTGTCCACGCCATCAACTCTGCAAAAACTTTATTTTGAGGTGTTAAACATCCTTCCTGTAGTCCAGACATTTATCTGTTTGATTCCTAAAAAATCAGCTCAACATGGACGAAGAGTAACTTTAAACGAAGAAGTGAAGACATTGGAACATTTAGTAAAACAGAACAGCATAAAATATTTTTGAATCTGGGAATACAAATGCTTGTTGACAGTGTATTGAAAAGCATATATTAAATTTATTTTTATACACACACATGTATATATTGTGTATATACTATATGCATTAACACCATTTGCTTGCAAAAAATTAACCAAGTTCATGCATCTTATACGGCACATTTTTCAAATTCATGGATGCCAATATATTACATACGTAGACAGTAATGGCAATTTATATGTGTCCATAAATTACATTTCATAACAATCATTTTCACATGGCCAAAAAGGCTAATACTTTAAATGTGAATTCTACTTTTGCACCATGATAAATACTGCACTTTTCCCTTAAAATCCCCCTTAAATTCTTAGCAATGTCAAATGTCTCAGGAATGAAAAGGCACAAAGTGTTTTGTCCTTTTGGTCAGTATATTTAGGAAATTGGGTTCTGTTTAGCCCTATATTAAGTGTCTCTATAAATACATTTGCTCTCAGTATTACATTTGTAATACATAATACAGTAACTTACATCTGAGAAGCAGCATGTTAAATTGCCTCAGTTATTCTGGGAGCTATGCTGTTGGGGCAAATATTGAAGTCAAGTGTACTGCATTCCCTGGGCATTCCCAATTCCTGGTGTCATAGAATGACTCTAGGAATGTGCATGCAAACAAAAACAAAAAAAAAATTGTAAGGAAGGATTTGGGGCTGGTGTGAAAGATGGAGGTTATACTATAGATATACTGTATTTATTTTTGCCTACACCCACAGCGCTTGGTTCTGGAGCCAAACTTCTGGAGAAGGGCTGGATACTTTTCTGGAGCTGCCCTGGGTGGGAGATTCCAGGAAAGTCATCTGCATACCACTAGGAGTCACTCAGAGTAGGGTGGCTCTTTACTGTTGTTTAGGCATATTGCCAAACAGCAGATTGGGGTACCTGGCCTCATTGAAGACTCTCGGTTGAGCCCCCAGACAATCGATGATCAACTTTGTGGTTTTTAAATTAGATCTGTGGCCATAGGTTTTGGACACTCAGTGGAGCAAGCTGATCACCCCATGGACCAGATGTCAGTGAAAACTGACAAAACAGAAACAAATATAGATGCATGTCTTCCCCCAGAGATGGTTGGACCAGCCGATCAGCGCTGGAGGATTAAAGGAAATGTGGTGCAGTGTGGGGTGTAATGAAGTAAGGTGGGGTGGGAGAACTTTGAGTTGCAGTTGTCCAGTCTTGAAATAACAAGGGACTGAACAAGCACCTAAAAGCCTCTGAAAAAAGAAATGGGCAAATTGTTCTGATGTGGTGAAGAAGAATTCTGTTTTGCCCTGTTGAACCTTTTGCCACTGAGACCCGGCCCTGGATTAAAAGCTAATAAAGTATGGATGGATGGATGGATCAATGAATGGGTGGAGCACAGAAACTTAAAAAATGCTATTTTTTTCATCATTCCCATATCTTATCATGCACCAATTAGATAATTTTAGCAACATCAATAGTAGAATGTGATAAATAATACACAACTGATTTATTTGCTAACTGCTTTAGCTTGTTTATGGCAATGGTGGACCAAGGGCTAAATCAAAGGCACAAGGTAAGAGCACCTAGGAGCAATATAGCATAACCAATCCACCTATGAATTTGGTAGGTGGAAGGCAGAGAACCTGCAGGAAACTCACAAGGACATATTTTTGTGTCAAAGGTGTTTAATTCTCTGCTACGCAGGTTGATTCATGGTGTGATGCAGTTTGAGTGAACACCCGATGTCCCATGTGTCGGCGACAAGACAATACTGAACCCAAGAGCAGCAATTTACGGGGTTTAATGTGCAGAGTAAAACACCCTGTAATAGTGATTAAGCTTATGGTGTGTTGCTGTGGTGGCTCGGAGTGCATTTGCAGAGTCTGGATAAGTGGGGGGATTCCCAGATGACGTGAAGGAGCTAGTTGATGATGTAGGTAGAATCTGGAAGCAGAGTTTAAATGAAAATCTCAGACAGCGTTTAAGTCTTTGAGCAATAGCAGATTTGGTTCGTTTATCCTGGCAGAGAGTAAAAAATCTGAGTTTACCAGTAAAAACACTCTTGTCTGATGCAATTGCAGCGAACACAAACACACACAGTTTGATGGAGAAAATGTCTCGGGTTACTTTACTGTAACCCTGTTCCCTGAAAAAGCGGGAACTAGATGCTGCGTAAAAACGCTATGGGAATACTCTTCACTTGACCGGTTGTTGAAGCATGTGTGTCAAACACGCCCAAAATTTTGGCATATATAACTCTGGTCAGGTGAAGTCATTTGATTAGGTGCACCTGGAGGTTATAAATAGGCATGGACCGGAAACATCCTCAGGTCAATTTTGTCTGAAAGGACGTCTAGTCACGCATACAGTGCAGCATTGGAGCGCAGCATCTCGTACCTTTTTCAGGGTTACAGCAAAGGAACCTGAGATGTTCCCTTTCAAAAGTTACACTCGATGCTGCATGAAAACGCTATGGGAATGAGAATACCAAAGCCACCGACCTGCAAGTGTCTGGACCCCCAGGGTTGTGTAGTGTGCTGCGCAATAACCAAGGTGGTCTCAGAAATAACTTTGGGATGCTGGGTTGCTGAGTAGCATGGACATCCAAACTATATAATCTGACAAATGTGTGCGGAGAGGACAAACCTGCCGCATCACACACTTGCTGCAATTGATGAGGCATTTCTCCTGGTTGAAATAGCCTTGATTCCTAGAGGCGAAGTGCCTCATAGGCAGGGACAATAGCATCTCTCGCCCAATGTGACAATGTTTGTCTAGTGGCGGCCCCCCTTTGGCTGCGGCCCATAACATATAAGAACCTGCTCTGAATTACGCCACTAGCTAGCACGGGGGATGTACTGTAAATCTGAAGAGCACGAACTGGACACAGTAAGTGAAGACTTTTGTGCTCTGGGGCTATAAATGGCGAGGACAGAGGCTTCGAGAACAACTGGGTGCATATTCGAGAATGGAACCCTCGGAAGATAGTTAGGGTGAGAATGCAGAATAGCTTTGACTAGCTCAGGGGCAAAGTCTAAGCAAGATGGGGAGGCTGACCAAGCCTACAAATCTTTAATTTTCTTCAGAGAAGTAATGGCCATGAGGAACCATCTTAAGGGTCAGAAGCCTGACAGGCACTGACTCTAGTGGTTCAAAAGGGGGTGTCAACCAACCCCTCTGGCACAATAGCTAGATCCCAAGAAGGCACTGTCCTCAACCATTTAGTTTCATGAATAAAGCAGGCAACTAAAGGGTTCGGGGTCATCCCCGTGTGTCAGAGCTTGCCTGAACAGCAAGTCTACTCCCATATTCATATGCCCTGGAATGTAAATCGTCCTGAGGGACAGGAACCAAAGCAGAATCTGGTGCGCTAGTTAAAAAAAAAAGTTACTTTCTGGCCTAGCTTGATCTCCTTTAGGGTATTAAGAATGGATTCGACACTCGCAGGAGACAGCTGTGCCCGCATTACGGCTGAATCCCATATGACACCCATAACATGTCGAACTTGAGCAGGAAAGAGAACGCTTTCTATGGTGTTGAGTCTCAATCCTAAGAATTGAAGTGAGCTAGGATGACATCTCGATGTCGAAGCGCTAGCTGCTAAGACTGAGCCAGAATCGGCCAGTCGTCTGTGTAATTCAGGATACAGATGCCCTGGAATCATATAGCCAGGACATTTTATATATGTGTGGGGTGACATGGCTAGGCCTAATGGAAGGACCTGATACTGGTAGGCTTTGCCCCTGAAAGTAAACCTCAGGGACTTCCTTTGTCGTGGCAATATTTCCATATGAATATATGTGTCCTTCAGGTCGATTGTCACAAACCAATCCTCTGGTTGGATTTGAGAAACAACTATTTTGGCTGTCAACATTTTGATATTCAGCCCACAAAGATGTAAAATTGGACGCGACCCCCCTACTCTCTTGAAAACCAAAAATACTGACTGTAATAGCCTGATTCTCTGCCTGGTGATGGAGCATGTTCTATAGCCTCTCTTTCCAGCAAAAAAGATGTTGTTAGATTTTCGGCATCCTGAAACATGTCAGAAAGGAACCGAACATTTCGCTGGAGACTGCTGCTCCCCAAAACATCAGTGGTGGCAGAGATTGAACCACAGCCTCCTGAGAGTGCCAGGAAGGATTTTATATTCCTTATTGGTCACTTTAACGCGCCCCTCCCCGGTGGGAGACCTCAGGACTCCCTTTTTAGAGGAGATGATGCTCCTCAGGTCTGGTCTCCTTGAGGCGGACTGCAAAGCGCGGCAAGTCCCGCCCCAATCTCTACGAGGGGGTGCTTGGCTCATCACACTCTCCTTTTGTGCTTGGCGAGAACCGGACCTGGTCAGGACTGAGTGGCCGACAGTCCCGGCCCCTCACAAAGGCCTGCTCGTAGAGCTTCGCCTTTTGAAACCTAGTGGTGGCGGTGTTTATGGCTTCGCCAAAAAGGCCGGAAGGAGGATAGGCTCCCAGGAGAGAGATAGCCCGCAAGTGTCTCTTCAATCTGGGGCATCATTATAAAATTTCGCATCAACGACATTCAAACAAATCAATATCGATAGCACAAAAACAAGGGATAAATATGGCTTATGCCATTTAAGAGTTAACTCATCATGGAGGTTGCCAAAAAGGGGAGGGGCCATCGTTGAGGCCCTCCTCCGGCCACCCGACAAAAACGTCGGGTGAGCTTGAGCGTTTGGGGGATTTTATTATTCATTTATTTTATTTTTTTATAATAAAAAAACGCGTTCGACCGCGCGTGTTACCACCTCTAATAACAACTGATACGCTCGCTTATCATTAGAGAAGTGCTCTGAAGTGATAGTTTCCATCTCCACAGAAGCGAAAGAGAAAGTTTCTTCTGCCCCTTTACAAGAAGCACCGAAGCGCGCTTGAGAAGTAAACGGTAAAGGCTTATGATCCGGCAAGAGACCGAGGTGGAAAGGAAGATTCCGTTTCCGCCAAATTTGCACGCGATAAATGCCCGGTTTTATTCGCGGTTTTATTTTAAAGATGGCAAGCCGAGCGCGAGTGACTTTAATAGGGAGATAACGCAATGCTCACCTGCTCCCTCAAGCCTGAGGATAGCGTGCTCTTTCCCCAAACACTGAAAACAGAAAACAGAAAGCATGGAGATCGCCCTCAGCGAAATATTCATTTACACTGAGGGACGGCACTCGTGTCTAACTCTGCCATTTTTTTGGTGAGTAATAAGACACTTTCTATTTTCGCTTTCTTTTGAAAAAGTGCTTGCACACAAGCACACAACAATGCAGTTGTTAAAGACAAAAAGAGCTGAGGATGTTTCCAGTTCATGCCAATCTATGTTATACTTTTGTGAACGGAAAGATTGGAAAAGTAATCTCTACACCAAAAGTGGAAAAACTTCTGGTGAACCACGATAAACGTATTTATGGCCACAGCGCGAGACTGCGCAGACTTTTCGTAACTGAGATAGAGGTGCAAGACTTGCTTTGTTGGACTTATAGACAATTCTGACTTAAGAACGTGCTCCCAGGAGGGAACTGCACAAAATTATATAAAGCCAGTAACTGGGAAGAAACAATACCAATTAAACTACTATACAAACAAAATAATAAATTCCAGTTCTGAACCCCCGCAATTGAAAATATTTTTTTATTAACTCTGTCACAGCATATATTTGAGTTAAATTGCTTTACATTTTTGTCACCCCTGTATACTGAATATGATATTATAATACATTATATTAAATTTAAACCTTGGATTGAGAGCATAATTTGTTCCAGAAGCGTGCTTGTGATGCAAAGCACTAGTATCGGAATTTTCCGATAAGAAATAATGGAAGTTCTAATAAATTGTTCCACAGCCCAAAAACAATAATATTAACATAATAATACAAAATTCCTCCTCCGAACTGCTACATCCTTTTTAACCCTTTTCTTCAAAGATGCAAAAACACCCTATGTTGCTAAAAAAAAAAAAAAAGTTGCTAAAAAACAGTCACTAAACTTGGATAAAAATGTAAAAAATGCTTAACATGCACACACACACACGGTCACAATGTTACAGTAAACAGTAAACACTTGTTGACTATATGAGTCAATACCCAATCCTACAGCGTGAGAAAGAGAAGAACCATTGGCTTAGTTGTGCTTATGTGATGCTCGGCAGACATTGCGCATTCATAATGCTTGTATTTTAAGACCTTGCTCAAAATTTATCAAGTAAAAACCAATAAAAAATTTAGCTCGTCTTGTAAAACAAGATTTTTCTAATGTTATGGTTTTTTTTTTTTATTCTGGGCTATCCTGGAAGAACTAGATCCAAGGCAGAAATACACCCTGCCTTTTCTTTTACAAGTCTTTCCCTATCTGCGATCTATTCACAAAACTACCAGGCACAAAATGTAAGTCTTTAAAAAAGTGCCTAAAAAAGTATATGTTGGGTTTACTTTGTTAGTCAGTACTTAGTCCTCCACAATCTGACTGGAGCCAGACACAAGAAAGGAACTATTCCTCTCTTAACTTAACAAAATAAAATATGTTGGTGGACTGTAAGGATTCCCACATGAGACAGGTATCTAATAAAAGAAAGGTCAAAATCAGCAGCTCCAGCAAACAGAGGTGGACGCTGACAGGTCTGATATTTACTCTGCAGGAGTTCCCATTGAGCGGGTGAGCAAACTCAGGAGGAGAAACACGTGCCTCAGTAAGGGAGAACTCATTGAATTTGCATTCTGCTCCTCATAAACTGCAGTAGAAGGCATGAAGTAATTACTTTAGGCTGCAAATAATCTACAAGCCAGTGAAATATTAGACTTGAAATAAATTAAATAAAGAATTGAACCTAGATTTTTTGAAACACTAAGGTGGAAGGATGTCAAAAGAGGAAAGAAACCAAACCTGTGTCTACTGTTGACTGTTGTGTTAAAATTGTTGTGCATGTATAGTGGTTAGCACTGTGGCATTGCATCTCCACAGTAGAGAATTTGAATCTGCAGGTGCATGTAAGGAGTTTGCATGTTCTCCCTGTGCTTGCTAAGTTTCCTCCAGTTTCTCGTGTTTTTTTTTTTTTCCACAGCTTGGCGGGTTTCATCTAGGTAATTCGGTTTCCTCCCACAGTCCAAAGACATGCATGGTGTATGACAGTAAATAAGAGCAAGTGTGCTTGTGCCCTGCATTAAATTGACAGGATACACTCTGCCTAGTGCCCCAAGTCTCCTTTGATAGGCTGCAGGATAAGTGGTATAGAGAATGAGAGTAATTAATTGATGGCATAATGGTTCTAATTGCAATGTTCTGCCATGGGTTAGGATGAATTATGCAGTAAATAAACTTCAGTTCTTAAAGTCATCAAGCCTAATCTGACTGGCTTGTGATAGCCAAACAATTGGGTCAGAGCATCTCCAAAAATAACGAGGCTTCTTAGGTGTTTCTAGTATGCGGTTAAAATCTACAGAAATTGGTTCAAGGAAGGACAACAAGTGAAAATAATGGGCACCAGAACTGTGTTATGAAGCAATGGAAAAAGGTCACATGGTCTGACAAAACATTTTTTTCCCTTTTAATATTATATGGACAACCAGATTTGTGCATTTTAAGTTCCTTTATATGTTTTGAAGGAGTAAACTAATTAATAATAAAATAAAAGACCTTCATAAAATTTGTTATTTAAGAAGAAAGATGTTTTCCTTTATGGAAATTTCATATTCTTGCCCTCAGTCCTGTGTCATGCCAACAGTAGACCATTTATGTGTGGCTTCTCAGTCGAGGGAGTCGGCTCACCAACAATTTTGTCTAAGAACACAGCCATGTGTAAAGAATGAGTAAAACTAGTGTAATTTGTTTCTTTTCTCATTTTGGAGCGCACTAAGGAATAAAATCGTAATGAGTAGACATGTGGCTGGATGGTGAGGTGTCAAATCCGCTCTGATCCGATCCACACAACACCTGGATGATGGTGCTGGTAAGCAGAATTTTGACCATTTGGCTCCACCCACTTTAAAAGAGTTTGGTATCATAGTATGCAAAAGGGTATCTTTGCAAACGTCTAGAACCACATCTAATTTTTTTATATTATGTAAATTAAATAAAAAAAAATACTAAATTTACCAAAGACTTTTGCCCATTATATTTGTACTCACATTGATATGGGGAACTTTACACATAGGGAATTCAACATGGCAGAGATTAATATTATGGCACTCACATAAACAGTTTCAGATTAACACTTTTAATGCAGAATGTGGTGGATATACCTTATCCCTATCTAGACTGCAGGTAGCAGGTGCAGTGTTGTTTCCTGTGAGAGCTTACAATCTCTGATTTAAACTGCTTAGTGTAGGTTGCTTTGACGCCTATCAATGACAGTACCCTGTCAAAAATGACTTCCAAGAAAGGGCAACCAAAATCCTTCTCTTTAGACCATAAAGCTTACCCATGCCCAAGGATTTTGCCTAGAACAATAGTCTGAGCTGTCACTTGTCTATGTGTAATTACACTGATGTCAGAATTACACAGAATTAATAACTGTGTCTGGCAATGAGAAGGTTCACTGTGGTTAACCATCCAATCATGTGGCAGAAGTGCAGCGCATAATATAACGCAGATACTGGCCAGCAGTTTAAGAAATTATTCAAATCAATCACCACATACCACTGTAGTGAACATAAAAACATCTTAGAATATATAAAACATTGAACCTCAATCCACATCAAAACACCAAAAAAACACTACAGATTCCAATCCTGTCAACCAAGAACAAAATGCTGAGGTTACAATGGGTGCAAGTTCACCAAAATTTGACTAAAATTGATTAAAAAACATAAAACAGCCTTGTCTGATGAACCTTGATTTCTGTTAAGGCATACGGATTCGGTCTGCTGATTGTCAACAGTCCAGGCTGGGAAAGGAGCTGTAATAGTGTGGGAAAAGATTTCTAATAGCACTGAATCATTGCTTTAATGCCACAACCTATTTGGGTATTATTACTGACTACAGTATATGCATCCCTTCATAGACAAGATAAGGCACCAGATGCCGGACCCGACAGAGACATAAGCATAAAATAAGGCACTAGGTGCCGGACTTGGCAGAGACACGAGCACACCTAATGAAGGATTAAAACGTGTTGGACACACGTGCTACACATGCACCTGCAGTCTCGCGCGCATGTCTAAGTAAACATATAAACAAATAACCAAAAGACACATGAGCAGTTTTAAGAATACTGAGTTTAATAAAAGACGTAGAGACAACACAAAATAGCATGTGCATCTGACGAACAAGGAGATACATGAAAAATTTAAAATAAAAATACAAAGTATAAGGTACAACATAAAAGTACAAAAAACATAGAGGGTCTGGGTAAGAATTAATAGCAAAATAAAATGCATAAGGAATCACATATTAAACATCAACTTTCTCTGTGCTAAAACAACACCCACAGGAAGATCAGTAAGAGGGACAAAAGCAGAAGTGCCACGGTTTAGAATTGGTGCAGGTGCTGGAAGAAAATCTGTTTGGGTACCAACAGTGGCACACTCGTTAGTTTGTGTACTAATGGACACTTTAAAATCTGTCTGAGTGGCAACACTTACATGACAAACAGGCCTTAAAATAAAAGTAGCTGGAGTACCAGACTCTGGCCTTACAGGCCTAAAGGCATGAGGAGAAGGGCTGTTTACCTCCAGACGAAGTCTCTTAAAAGGGCCAGGATTGGAGTCATCCCTCCTGTAGTATGTAAACCCTTGCTCATGAAGAAACTGCAGTAAGGACATAGGCGGCTGACACACATACAGTAGGTGGCTGCCCATGCTGTCTGAGTCGTCCAGAAGGATGTAATGAGCACTTGGGCAAGTGTAATCAGCAAAAAGGTTAAAATAAAATACGTAAGTACAACAAACTAAGAAACAAGACAAAAATATTGAAATAGTGCGAAAGAGATGCTTACCTATAAAATATCTCTTAAGAACTGTAGAATAAATCAGAAAAAATTAAAAATGTATAGTAAAATTAAGCGTCACCCTAATATTTTTTTTTATAAATTAAACAAGAAAGTGTAAATATAATGAAAAGTAATTGAAAAATGAAAAAGTAAAAGAAAAATGAATTATAATGGGAAAAAATATAATCACAAGGTACAGATGACGTAAGGACTCAGATGAAGAGGTATATGACGTGACATACTGTAATAGGGTAGAAAAACTTAAACATTATGGGAGAATTTTTTAGAAAAAGTTAGACTATAACAGACTTTATTTTATTGCCACATACCATTGCTGAGCTTAGACTTGACTCCAGATCACACCCTTTTATATTGCTTAAATCTGATTTGTGAGCTTCCTAGACAATTAAGACCTTTATTTCTTTCATTAGCCTTACCAACAGGTGTTGTTTATGGCCATACAGGTTTTTAATTCCAGTACTGTAAGTTCCTGTAACAATCTTTACTATTAATAAACAAACCTGGTTTTTACTGTTTATTTATTTATTTATTTATTTATTTTGTAACTTAGTTAATTAATTAGTTTTTTTTTTGCAATGCAGCATTACCTAGTGTTGAAGTAAGTGCCAACGATTTTACCTTTCTGAAATACAGTAAGATATTTTTGATGACCATCTGATACCTCTTAAGACATGGCTGTTGGGAAATAAGAAGTTACAAATTTTATCAGTTACGGTTAAAAAAAAAAGCTGTCATTATATTCAGATAGAAGCTTTTATTTTTTGGCCTGTCCTGTCCTTGATTCATCTTGTTTTGTGAATTAAGTAATGAGAGAGTTCGAAAAACATCATTCTTATATTATGATTCTTAAAGTAAGTCTCTACAAGGCTGGTCCCATAGCCTTGAGGCATAAAGACATGCTCTTGTCACCAACGCATTGCAAGCGATTGATATATGGCTGACCGGCATTGTGCATTCAGCAAACAGTGAGATGGTTTTACATTCCTAGTTTTACCTTTGTAAACTGCTATTACCATGCTTCTTTATACAGTATAAAGATTCTGTGACAAGCTGGATACAAAATAATATATTCATAAATTGCTGACATGGTCATTTAACCAAAAAAAAAGAAAAGTACATTGGGTGGAAAACTTATTTGCCCTGTTTTAGCTTTAAGGTGTAAATAAATTTACACATACCTGTAAGAAGGCTAACTTATAAAATCTGAACCAATTTATTAATTTCAGGACATATACATCTTTTTGAGTCTGTAAACCTAGTAAAGACAAAATAATAATAATAATAATAATAATAATAATAATAATAATAAACCTAGTATAGTTAGTAAAAAGGGGTTGCAGAAAAACTAACTAATTTTCATTCAGTAAAGCCTAATTAGCTAATTAGTTAAATCAGCTGAGAAAACACTAACATGTGCAGAGTAGGGGGCCTCCTGGATCAGAGTTGGAAACCACTGCCACAGCCAATGTCACCTGCCTACAAGAAAAAGAAAGGTTAGAAATCCTATTGAAATGTGTGGCTTGGAAAAAAAAAAAAAAAGGATGGTACTAGATCTGATGCAGTGCCAGGAAGATAGCAGAGTGGAGAAAGATAGCAACGCAGTGAGCAAGTACAATTTAGAACATTCAATTCTGGCAGCATGACAGGCAAATGATGTAAAGTTTTAGATTTTTTTTTTACAAGCAAAGGATCATTGTGTGTTTTGTTCTGGAGACAAGATGGAAATGAAATAGTAGAAGAATGAGTGAGGAGAATGATGCAAGGTACAATTTCTTTTAGCAGGGTAGAGCTGGTGTTGGTGAAGAAACACTGAAGAAAAATGTGGATTTTAGACTTTTGTGAGGCTATGAATATGACTGTGTGTAATACCCGTTTCAAGAAAGAGGACAGCAAATTCCTCACATATGAGTCTGGTAGAGTAAAGAGGATACTTGATTATTTTTTAAATCCCACAAAAATTGTTTAAAATGTACAAACAATTCAAGGATAAGTGTGTTTCACAATATTGATAAGTTGTTAGTGATTTGCTGATCAAGGGAGTCAGGAAGAACAACAACCATAAAAAAAGATTTATGCTAAGATTAAAGGTTTGCTAGGTGGAGGATGAGAGTCTTAGAAAGAGATTTATGGAGCAAGTTACAGAGGGAAAGTGTGAAATCAACATTGCAACAGGTGAAAATGACAAATGGGAGGCAATTGAAATGGTGTGGTTGAATGCTGAAGGGGATGTTCGTGGTGGGACAAAGGAAGCGCCAAGACACAAATAATCATGGGGGTGGAATGCTAGAGCAGAGGAGGCAACTGAAGAGCAAATGTTATGAGACCTGACATACAGTAAAATGGGTCAATTTTCAACAACACAAGAAGCTAACAAGTAAAAAAAAATGGCAATGAAAATGTTTGACCACAGAGAGATTAAAAAGATTTTGAAGAAGATGAAGCAGTTATTAACATAAATGGGGCTGTGACACAGAATTTGACGAAGTGGAATTATAGTCAAGTTGGTTAAGAAAACCCTCAAAAAAGTTTAAACAAAGAAAAACTACATCTCATACAGGAGTTGTGACAGAAATTTTGCATACATGTTTTATGTATAGTGGTGAACTTCAACACAGAACTTCATCAAAGTTAAAAGAAAATTGAGGTGTAAATCAAATTCAAAGTTCAAATACACCCATCCACCCATTTGTTTTCTCTTCTGCCTCTCCTATCCCTGGAAATGTAAGTCTTTAGGCAGAGTACACCTTGGAAATGTCAATCTGCTTATGTCACATTTCTTTGAACCTAAAGAAGAATCCAGAGTACCCAGAGGAAAATTATCAGGAACTGGGAGAATAAACAAACCCATTCCTGGAGGTCTAAGTCAACAGTTCTACCAATAAGCAACTTTGCCACCAGATGAAACAATACTTGGCAAATTGTAAATTTGCTTGATATGTCTGCCGCACCTCAATATGATTACTGATGTCAGGAGGGACACAATCAAACACTGACAAACACAGTGGGTATCAAAAGGTTTTCTGTTTATTGTCAGCAAAAAGAGCATATTTAAAGTTTTTGGCCAAGTGCCCTGTGTCACATATGTCCCATTAAAAATAAGAAAAACTTGTTAATATGTCATGGATAGCTGACAGATGAGCACATTAGTATTTTTGGTTAGGCAAAAGGGTTCCAGCAAGCCATAGGAAGTATTTGGAAAAGATTTAAGCACAGCAAAGGAATAGTTTTTTTGGACATGTGACATCGAAAAAAGAGATGTAGACATGGGGAAGATCCATAATGTCAGAAAACCTTATAAACAGTCAATATAAACATTGAAAGATTGCACATGTTCATCCGATATGAAAGGAAAGAATTGTTTGCTAAATGCACTGATATGACAGTAGACTGTTATTGAACCAGAGAGCACCCAATATATGCTTGGATGGGATGGTGACAAATGACATGAGTATGATGGACTTAAAACGTAAGAAGGCCCAAGTTTTTGAAAATTTCCATCATTGGCATCTGGCCAACCTAGGTTCACCTGGAAAAAAGACATAAAATCATGTGTTGTTCTTATTGTTGTGCATGCGCTTGGTAAATTATGGGTGGTTGACATTCATCATGGTATACATGTGAGTATAAAGACTCTTGTAATACCTCCGAATTATTAGTTAGGTTTGGCTAAACACAAAATGTAAACACAAATTTGCTAACTGGTGGCCATTTTGTAGCCAGCTGTAATAGTCTGACTGTCCTTATGATCTTGTTCTATAATGAGAGATTATGAATGAGGAGAATCCCTTTCACCAAAAATGTTATATCACACATACTTATGAACTGCACAGACTACACAGGAATCAACTAGCTGTTGTTGTAATTTACTTTTAGTCCTAAAGTTTTCACATTTTCCCCATCAGCATCTCTGTCTAGTTTATAACTGTCCACAAGGCAGCCAACCATCTCCACTGCCTTGAGATGGTAAAGTAAAATAAAATTCATTTTTATTTAAATTAATAAATACTCAAGAGCCTTGAATTATATATTTATTTTAGTGGTAAATGTGTTTCAGTTGCCACAATTATTTTACCCCTAAATGATGCAGATTGTAGCTTAAACAACCAGTGTATCCCATGTTCACTGAAAATATGTTACCATGTTTCAGAAGGGTCAATTTATTGGTCTGCATCAAGCAAAGAATTTGGGTTAAGAAATGTCCAACGTATAATAATAATAATAATAATAATAATAATAATAATAATAATAAGTAGTAGTAGTTGCAAGCAAAGATGAGCAGGCACAAGCACCCTGCGCCATCGCTACCCAGGTGCACCACACAACCAGTGTGATTTTTGAACATGTTACCATGCATTTAAAAGGGACATACTAACACCGTTAGGATATAATTTTATCCTCCGCAATTTTGCATCTTCAATGTCTTGAGATCACATAGGCCTGGTTTGGTGGTAATGAAATAAATTCCGTAGGAAGAGTGTATCAAATTACATTAATGCATTTTGCAAACAACCCAAAATAATTGACTTTCTGTTGAGTAAAAAAGTGGGAATTTTATGCTAAGAGCTTCAAAAAGCTGCAGATGCTGGAAAAAAGCATCACACTATGATGTTATTTAAAGTGATTTCATTCAATGTGATGTCACTCAATATAATGCCGCACAAGGTTTTTATAAAACCACTTTTCAGCTTAAGTTTGAGGCATTGTCAAATGTTCCTCTACAATTTTCCATCCTCTACAATTTTGCATCATACAATTGTGTCCTTAGATCACATGGGCCCAGTTTGGCGGTGATAGGATTTATTACCAAGGAAGAGTGTATCAAAATCCTTTGGGTGCATTTTGCAAACGACCTAAAATAACTGACTTGCATGCATGCGTGCAAGTGTATATGAGCTATGCAGCAAAATCACACCATGCCTGGGGCCCAGACTCTCGGGCATCTTAATGGCAGCAGATTCCAACGTGCCTGCCAATTTTTAACAGAGTTTTTGAGCATGCTAAGAACCTCAAAAAGCCCCGGATTTTGAAAAAATTTTACAATCCCTTAGAAAAACATTAGGGTCCTTCAAAAACTATGATAACATAGGTCATGTCATAGTGCTTGGGCCCTAATAATAATCTTCAGAAGAATGAGAGGGCCCTTTAAACACAATGACAGCTACACTTTCAGAACTATATGACATCAGCACTTTTAGACATCAGCACTATCATAATAAAATAAAAATTAAACCCTGGACTTATTGTATGCTAATATTAAGGAGACATTCAGCTCCATAGCCCAGCCCCCTTTGGGTAAATCACAATCTGGTTTACCTTAAACCTACCTACATTCCTGCAGTTGTGCGGCAAGCAGTGACCACAAGAGAAGTACGTAGGTGGTCACAGGAAGCTATGGAGACTCTACAGGGCAGTTTTGAGGTGACAAACTGGGATGTTTGCTGTAACTTGCATTTGGAGGATGTTAATAGAATTACTACCTGCATCACAGACTATGTTAATTTCTGCGTGGACAGTGTAATCCCCGCTGAGACAGTGAAGTGTTTTCCAAATAGCAAACCTTGGGTGACTAAAGACATTAAAGCCTCACTCAACAGAAAAAAGGCTGCTTTCAGGAATGGCAACAGGGAGAAGATAAAAAGAGCACAGGCTGAAGTGAAGGAAAAAATCAGGGATGAAAAGAAATGTTACAGAAGAAAACTGGAAAGCAGACTGGCTCAGAACAACATGAGAGAGGTGTGGAGTCGAATGAGAACGATAACTGGGATCGGAAGAAGAGCTGACCAGGTGATGGAGGGTGACCACAGTAGGGCCAATGATCTAAATCTGTTTTTTAACAGATTTGATCAAACATCTACCCCACCTCACCTAGGTATCATAAATACCATCAATGACTTACCAAGCTCAACCCCCACCTCCTCTCCAGTGCATTCAACACAATCAGACCTGAGCTACTCAGTAATAAGCTACTAGACATGCAGGTGGATGTTTCCCTTGTGACCTGGATTACGAACTATCTAACAGGTCGTCAACAATATTTAAGGCTACAGAACATCACTTCAGACACTATTGTGAGCAGCACAGGTGCCCCCAAGGGACAGCCCTATCTCCCTTTCTTTTTACACTCTACACGACAGACTTCAGACACCGCTCACAGTTTTGCCATCTGCAGAAGTTCAGATGATTCTAAGAAAACTTCAAAAACTAAAGAGCTGGTGGTAGATTTCAGGAAGCAGAGGACTATCCCTAACCCCATAAACATCATGGGCAGTGAGGTGGACATTCTGGAAAGCTATAATAAACTGTAATAAACAATAAACTGGACTGGTCAAAGAACACTGATGCTGTGGTCAGAGTCGGCTGTACTTTCTCAGGAGACTTAGGTCCTTTAATGTATGCAGAACCCTGATTCAGATGTTCTATCATTCTGTGGTCTCCAGCATTATCTTCTCTGCTGTAGTCTGCCGGGGTAGAACATTAAAATTAGCTGTTAACCAACAGATTAAACAAGCTCATCTTGAAAGCAGGCTCGGTCATTTGAGTGGAGCTAAAGTCTCTAGTTGAGGTATCTGAGAGGAGGATGCTGAAGAAACATCTCAGTATCATGGACAATACATCACATCCCCTACACAGACTTAGTCTACCAAAGTCTAAAACTGAACGCCACTTTTATACCAGTGGCAATTAAACTCTATAACTCTTTCCCCTACATTCGAGAACTGTCATGACGGAATAATCGATAGAACTTCACATGCAAAACCACTAATTATGCAATATTATGCAAATCATGTGCAATATTTATATATCTGGTGTGCAATATCATTACTACTCTATATGCAATATCAAATTTTATCTGCAATATAAATCCTGGGTGCAATAACATACATGTACATTACACAAAAAAGACAATTTTGCACCTTTCTGTGCAGTCTGTAGGTTTTTAGTTTTTTTCTATATATATTTTTTTATTTAAATCTGTTTATATTGTATTTTTATCTCCTTTTTTTTCATCTTTTTCTTATCCTATTGTATTTGTATCTTTTAAATATGCAGCTACTGGAGAAACAATTTTCTTTGGGATTAATAAAGACTTATCTTATCTTCTCTATAATAGCAATAGTGCTATGACATCGTGCTGATGTCAAAGTGCTTGGGCCCTAAATATAGTTACCTTGCGCCATTGCCTTACCCCCAAGGGCACTGGGTACCAATACCAATATGACATAATTCCCCCCTTTCACGAAAAAGCATCACATTATGATGTCACTTAATTTGATGTAATTGAACATGATGCCACTCAATATAATGTCCCACAGAAAGTTATTAACCACTTTTTAGCATAATTTTAAGCATCACGACTGACCTATTAAAATATTAAAAATTGCTCTGCAGGTCGCAATTTTGCATCCTGAATGTCCTAAGATCACATAGGCCCAGTTTGGTGGTGATATTATAAATTCCTTAGGAAGATTGTATCAAATTCCATTGGGTGTTTTATGCAAACTGCTCAAAATAACTGGTTTCCTGTTGAGTTGAGCTCATTACATGCAATGTAAAAGTTGTTCCGCTCAATGAGGTCTAAATGTGCACCAGGGTTCCATAGCAAATTCCAACCTGTCTGCCAATTTTAATAACTTCATAAGCATGTTAAGACCACCAAAAAAAAAACAGATGTTGTAAAAAAGCATAAATATTGCAATTTATAGCAATAACAAAAGGTCATGTACTCTGATGAATCCAGATTTACCCTACTCCAGAGTGATTTGTGCATCAAGGTAAGAAGGAAAATGTGATGTAGCCATCATTTTTAGTGCTTACTGTACAAGCCATTAGAGACAGTGTTATGATCTTGCTTCTTTTGGTCTGGTCTAGACTCATCAACAATATGTGGGAATATTATTAATGAAAATAATAATTTTCTTTTTCCTTTTTCCTTTTCCTTTTTCCTTTTCAAGGTCACAAACAGTCATGTAAGCATTTCACTGCATATGATACTATGAACAGTTGTGTAACAAATAAAAATTTTAATTTGAATATAATTTTGTATATCAACCCCACTGACATACTTAGGGATGGCCAGAAGCAAAAACATATACGGAGCTGTTTGACTCTGCTATTATCAGCAAAAGCTTTGGATAAATATCAAAGCAGCTTTTGATGGAAGGACATCTAGCGATCTTGCATACTGTAAGGTTACCAAAACAATGTAGTGAAGTTTTGTAATTTAAAGCATTGTTCGAGTGTGAACCTTTTTTCTCATCAGACTAGTTAGGAAAGTAAGCACAGGTCCTGGCTTTGCATTTCTTTTTTATTATTTATAAAACTTCAACTGTCAGAAAATTATGATCTTTATGGTTACTATTGCCTGGTATGTAGATAACAACCCTACTATTATCTGTATGGTTATTAGACTGGGTCTTGAACCCTGCCGCTATTGAAGCTGTAAATAATGATTCTATGTGGACCATGTCTATTAGCAGCTGATCTGCTGTCATCAGGGTTAAAGGTTTTTTATTTGCAGGGACTGGTACCAGGATCTTTTGGCATTTTCAGCAAATCATGCTTTGTCATGGTGATAAGGCATGTTGGTGTTTTGGGCTACCACATCAAAGCCAGTGCAGTTTGCGCTATATTCCTGCACTGTTTGAAACCTAACTGTGGAAATAATGTGATGGTTCAACAGTGGCATTTAAGCCAATCAAACTTATCTTACCTACATTAGCTAACTTGGCTAACTTGGTGATTTGTTGCTTTTTGTGGCTATAATTCCTAAGGGTATAGGTGTTGTCTACAGGATCTGTATTCCTACTGCATCTCTTTCTGCAAGAACTGTATCAGTTGATTGTGTCTAGAACCTTCAAACATTATGAACAGGGAGTCAAATTAAACAGTGACTTTGGGCAAGCCATATTTTCTGGTGTGTACATGATTTCCCAAGTCACATGAACGTGCATACATCTACTGTAAGGGCACCGCAGCACGGTCAATAACAGGGTTACTGCAAAAACACTGTACAATTACCACTGCAGGCAGGTAGCACCATTTTATAAAGGCACAATAACAATAACATAAAAATCATGCAAGAAGTTCAATAGCCTAATCAGAACCAAAAATAAATAAATAAATCTACATCTACAAAGTTACATCTTTCTGTTTCTTAAACACACCCCTTTATCACTCGTTGTTGTCTTTTTTTGTTGGTCAATCCACATTGTCCAAACAGGTGTTTTTTGTTTTTTTTTTCATTTTGACATTCTGATTATCTATAAACCCTGAAATAATTAATGAATTAATTAATGACAGTATGTTCAAATACCTCACCACTCAGTGATGAGGAGTTCAGGTGGCTACTGTATGTAAATCTGGTCATTCAAGTGCAGCACTGCCATGCATGGATGGGCACAGTAGGAATGGACACAGAATTGTGTTAATTAGTGGAGACAGATGTTTCAGAAAATAGAATGTAATGAGTGAATAAACACAAATTGGCATATTTATACTATTATTTTGTATTTCTGAAATGGAACATAAAATATAAACTATAACACAAAACGTTGTAGGTTAGAGCATCTCAGGGGAGGTTTTAAGGGAGCTAATCTACTTTCTGAAGTAGCTGAACCCTGTAATTTGAAATAGCTACAGTATAACTTATTGATTATAACATTGCTCTGCATCTAAAATGCCCACATTACGAGGATATTTTACATGTATGTTTTACTGCTTTGTACAGTAACTAGCCATAATATGGCATATGTTCACTGTCAAAACCTCCTTCCCTGAGATAGAGCATAAAATATGGGTCGTGGCTGGGTCTTCTAACATGACAATGACCCAAAGCACAGAGCCAGGAAAACCAAGGAGTGGCTCCATAATAAGCATATGGACTATTTAAAGTCTTTGAGGGTCAGAAATCTGGCTGATATGTATATGTATAGTATATATACACTATAAAGAATTATTAGGAACACCATACTAATACAGTGTTTGACCCTCTTTCGCCTTCAGAACTGCCTTAATTCTATGTGGCATTGATTCAACAAGGTGCTGAAAGCATTCTTTATAAATGTTGGCCCATATTGATAGGATAGCATCTTGCAGTTAATGGAGATTTGTGGGATGCACATCCAGGGCACAAAGCTTCTGTTCCACCACATCCCAAAGATGCTCTATTGGGTTGAGATCTGGTGACTGTGGGGGCCATTTTAGTACAGTGAACTCATTGTCATGTTCAAGAAACAAATTTGAAATGATTTAAGCTTTGTGACATGGTGCATTATCCTGCTGGAAGTAGCCATCAGAGGATTGGTACATGGTGGTCATAAAGGGATGGACATGGTTAGAAACAATGCTCAGGTAGCCTGTGGCATTTAAACAATGCCCAGTTGGCACTAAGGGGCTTAAAGTGTGCCAAGAAAACATCCACACATCATTATACCACCACCACCAGCCTGAACATTCTGTAACAAGGCATGATGGATCCATGTTCTCATTCAGTTAACGCCAAATTCTGACTCTACCATTAGAATGTCTCAACAGAAATCGAGACTCAACTGTCCAATTTTGGTGAGCTCGTGGAAATTGTAGCCTCTTTTTCCTATTTGTAATGGAGATGAGTGGTACCCGGTGGGGTTTTCTGCTGTTGTAGCCCATCCGCCTCAAGGTTGTGGGTGTTGTGGCTTCACAAATGCTTTGCTGCATACCTTGGTTGTAATGAGTGATTAAGTTAGTCAAAGTTGCTCTTCTATCAGCTTGAATCAATCGGCCCATTCTCCTCTGACCTCTAGCATCAACAAGGCATTTTTGCCCACAGGATTGCCACATACTGGATGTTTTTCCCTTTTACACCATTCTTTCTAGAAATGGTTGTGCGTGAAAATCCCAGTAACTAAGCAGATTGTGAAATACACAATAATTCTTTCCCATTCTGACATTCAGTTTGGAGTTCAGAGGATTGTCTTGACCAGGACCACACCCCTAAATGCATTGAAGCAACTGCCATGTGGTTGGTTGATTAGATAATTGCATTAATGAGAAATTGAACAGGTGTTCCTAATAATCCTTTAGGTGAGTGTATACACACACAACTATTGTGCCTAGATTCTAAAGTAGCATAAAGACAAATTAAAAAATATATTTTTTTTTATGATTTTGGTCACACACTGATGAAACCACAACTGGAATTCAGATAACTGATTTTATGAATAAAAATTTAAGTTAAAGATTTTTCAGATCTTATTTATGGAACAATGCACAAAAACGGGCAATGGTAAAAACTAGACAAGCTGATGGCTTTAGAATTGGCTGAAATCTAAGAAGTGTTGTACAGTATATAGGATAAGTAAAACCAATAAGCAAACATCATAAAATCCAATTAAAATTGAAAACAAAAACCAAATAATGAAAGTACAACAAGTATGATCAAAAACATGTGTGTGTGTATGTATGTATGTATGTATGTATGTATGTATGTATGTATGTATGTATACGCACTATTGGAAAGCTTTGCGGTATCAATGCGGGAGGCTATTTTCTATATAATTCTATAGGTGACTCTAGCTATACAGTATATACAGTGTGTGTCTTTTTTATGAAAAAGGTAAAATAAAATATTTCAAGGCTTTTTTCTTTAATATTAATTATTACGGCTTACAGATCTTGAAAATCAAAACCCAAAATATTACAATATTAAATTTTAAATATGAATAAATTACTATAACATTATAAATACTGTTTATCTCTCACAAGTATCAGTATCTCTTAGTCTATTTCAGTACAAACATGGAGGAAGATGGGTAACTTGACAGGTATCCAGAAGATAATCATCATCACTCTCCCAATGAAGGGTACGTCACAGAAAGTGCTGTATGGAAGCATATCATGGAAAGTTGACTGGAAGAGAAAAGTGTGGTAAAAAAAAAAAGGGCACAAGCAACAGGAATTACTATGGACTTAAAGATTGCCAAGCAAAGCCGATTAAAGAACTTGGGAGAGCTTTACAAAGAGCGCTGTGAAGCAGGAATCAGTCCAAAAAAAAGCCATCATGCATACACGTCTTCAGAAAATATAATACAGCTGTTGCATTACTAGTATCAAGCCACTCTAGAGACAGTGTCAAAAGTGTCTTACATAGGCTAAAAGAAAACTGACCCAGAATATTGCACAGTGGTCTAAACTCAAGTTCTAAATCATGGTCTCAGAGTCTCTAGGAATAGTTCAAGCAATTCTAGTTGGTTGAAGTCCATTGTGACATTTCCACTTGGTTTGCCATGTCACCTGCTGGTGTAGTCCCCTGTGTTTTGTTAATATAGCCATTTACTAGGAGGAGATGCTGAAAAGCTTTAGGGCTAAAAAGGTGAAAACCTTAAAGAGATGTCGATTTCCATCTGCAGCATATTAAGATATTAATATTAATAGAACATTAAGGTGCTTGGTTGGCCAGCCTGATCCATAGAATCTATAGGCTATTATCAAGAGGAAGATAAGAAGCCCTAGTCCCAGCAATACAGACGAGTTAATAGCTGATATCAAAGCAACCTAGTCTTAAACAGTTCCAAAGGCTGTATTAATACAGTAATTTGTGCTAAAGAAGCCCTGTCCATGTATTGGGGGTAATTAATTAACACAAGTTTTTTAAAATAATTTTTGTATTGTAAATCTTTTTTATTATTATTGATCTTAATGTACGTAGGTGGCATGGTAGCATAGTAGGTAGCACTGTGGCCTCCTCCAAAATGTTACCCACTATTATACCTCATCAGTCAATAGTTTGATTTCCTCCTCAGGAATCAAACACTATGGAGTTTTTATGCTCTTCCCATGCTTAGTGGGTTTCCTTTGGTTTCCTCCCATAGTCCAAAGATATGTATATAAGGTTAATTATCGTTTCCAAATTATGTGTGTGCATGCCCGTGACCTGCAATGAATTGTCACCCTGTTCAGTGTGTACCCCCACATCATGCACCAAGTTTCTTTGGGATAGGCTCAATGCCCCCAATAACCCTTCACGCAGGATAAAAAAATGAATGAACGATTGATTAAATGAATGAAGAAACATGTTTTCTTAGGTTCAGAGTTGTTATTATAATTAGGAGACTTTTTAAACAAATTACAAAATAGATCAATATTATTGTACAACCTACTCAAACATACTCAAAGCTTTCATTGTGTTTCTGCTCTGTTGTTACTACTCTAATTTCTTGCCTTACTGAAGACATCATTTCACCACAATACTCAACTAAGGATGCCTTTCCACCTTCCTACAGCTTTTAAGGCATTTGGCATCCACCTTTCTTTGCTGGTGATATAGCTTCAGACCAAGCTCTATGTTTTGGGGTTTTAAGAGTCACACCATAAACGGAAAGCTATGTCATGTAATTACCCTTATCATGGTCCCATTAATCATCGTCCTAATCACAGTTTGTTCCAGTTTTTTTTTGCCTGCCTGTGTCTTGTTGCTTTCTGTAATACCTCCACATGTTCAAGGGTGAACATATTAAGATATGATATGCCTTGTTACTGGATTATACTAGTTTCTAACTAAAAATTCCTTGTTTAGGGAAACATTTTAATTCATGATAAATCCTACCCCTCTTTGGGGTAAAACCTACCCCTCTTTTTGCACATTACTGAGCTGGCTGCTAAAATACAATAAAAATACTATAATTTATTGATCTGCATAATAGCTGCCAGGGGTGAAATTGTCATAATTTAATTCCCCCACCCCATTATTGGCACACTTGGAAGTATCTGGTTTTTGTACTCATGTTAGAACTTTTTACTGATTGCTGATGCTCTGTCTTTCTTTTACAGAAAAGAAACACCAAAACTTACCTTTGCTTCATATAGTGTTGCCAGCCTCACAAATCACTAAGCAACAGCCCTTCATACCTCATATTAGAGCTGTTATGAAGGCTTTATAGAACATCACATCAATATCACCCGTTCAAAGGAGATTATTACATATTTTGGATGCCTTAAGCAAGGTTTTACAATGTTGAACAAAAAAAAAATCAGAATACAGAAAAACAGAATTAAATGGTGTGTCCAATCTTTTGACTGGTAGTCGCCTGCTTTGCCCAGTGCAACTCGCCAGAGTACGGGCTATAAAAAACTTTTGCACTCCACCATTATTAACTTCATTCACAATCCTGCACATTACATTCCACCACAGCAGCGCAAACCTTTCTGACAAGCTTCCCGCTCTGATACACCCCAATGGCTTATCCACCCAAGCCAATGGCGGTGCCATCATAGCTGGCATGGCTCGCACAGACCACAGAGGATAAATCAGATGTGAAGGCGGAGGATGAGGCATACTCTCCCTCTAATTTCTTTTTCCCCCTGTCTCAGCAGGTCCAGAAAAATGGGAATTTTGCACAGCTCCATTGTGAAGACACACGCCTTAAACATTGCTAGAGCCAGGTGCGAAAGATAAAAGGAAAGGAAGGTGGAAATAGGCGATCAGCATCATACTTTATAATTAAGAATGGGTTATTGTACTACCATACTGAACGGAAATATTGAAGAGGATCCCACAATCTGCTGGTTGGTCCACAAGTAAAGTAGACGCGGTAATGCACCTCGCCCCTTCACACCCACTCAGTGGACACTTTGGGGAGAAAAATACTATTGTCAGATTGTCCCTGATGGGCAAGCAGTGACGGTGGCAAGGAAAAACTCCCTAAGATGGCAATAGGAAGAGGCACCAGACCCAACAGGAAATCCATCCTCATTTGGGTCATAACAGACAGCAGGAATTATATGCCGACATACTGTTTGTTGGACAGCTGGAAGTACATATAACAGAAGATGTCTAAGTTACCATGGCATCCAGTTCAGCACGGGGATAGCACCAGAATAAGTCAGACAGGTGCAGAGGGGGTCTGGATCACTCAGGAGCAGCATGTGTAGCGCCAAACCATCACCAAACAGAATCCAGCTGAAGGTGGTCCTTTTTTGGATGCTTTAGGATCCTTACAGGGTTGGACTCTGTGTACTCCATATGTCTCAAGATGGGTAGAAAAAGAAAGAACAGGTGGAAAAGTATTATTATAGCTAACGTTCATTATACAGTAAAACCGCAGATTGCGAGTAATGCATTTTGCGAGTGTTCCGCAAGATGAGCAAATGTTTTTAATAAATTTTGAGGTGGAAAACAAACAAGTCTTGGTTTACGAGTACTGAGTATCATGTATCACTCATGCGCTTCTTGTTTTGATGCCGACCGTCATGTGACAACGTTTTTTCTTTCTCTTACGCTGCGGAATTGTGGGTAATCATCTCTTTACTGGTGTAATTAACATCCGTGCACGTAAATGGTTTACTATAAAACTGTGACCACGTGGGTGCGCGTAAAACATTATTTTGTGTCTGTATGCGTGTGTGTGTATTGCACACGTGTAAAGCAAAAGCAAGTTAAAAATCCATTTTCTCTCTCTGCTCAGGGCTCAGCCTGCTCTTTGTGTTTGTGTGCGCATGCGTCATTGGACACCGTGTCACACACACACAGACATACTTTCGCTTTCACAGACACACAAACACACAAACTCTTTCTCTCTGCTCTACACAAAAACACTGCTCACTGCTGTAGAGCCATGTGAGTGGAGGAAGGGTAACTGTGTAAGACGAGAAGGGGGGAGAGGGAATCTTGCTTTTAGATTTACACACACACACACGCACACACACACACACACACACACACACATAGAAAGTATTTCCACTTACAAATGGATTTATTTTTACTTTTTTTAAGATAAAGTGCAGGTTAATTTGTTTTATTTTTATATTTTCCATTATTGTTAATGGGGAAATTCTATTTGGTTTACGAGTGTTTTGGAATACAAGCCCGCTTCCAGAACAAATTATGCTTGTAATTTAGGGTTCCACTGTATTAGCAGCACTAGATAAAAGTGTACATTTAAATGTACTGGATTATGAGGTTATGGGATGAATTATGTGTATGCCAGGTTAAAGAGATGTGTCTTGAGTCTAAGTATTTTAAACTGCGAGACTGTGTCTGAGCCCCGAACACTGTCAGGAAGGCTATTCCACAGCTTAGGAGCTAAATATGAAAACGCTCTACCCCCTTTTGTAGATTTTGATATTCTGGGAACTACAGAAATCCAGAGTTTTGTGATCTTAAGGAGTGTATTTGAGCGAAGTCGATTCTAAACTTAACAGGTACCCAGTGCAGGGATGATAGTATTGGGGTTATGTGATCATATTTTCTTGATCCAGTGAGAATTCTGGCAGGTGCTACATTTTAAACTAACTGTAGCTTGTTTATTGAGGATGCAGGACAACCACCTAGTAATGCATTACAATAGTCCAGTCTGGAGGTCATGAAAGCATGAACTAGCTTTTCTGCATCAGATACAAATAAACTGTTTCTAGGCTTGGCAATATCTCTAAAGTGGAAAAAGGCTGTTTTTGTAATATTGGAAATATGATTTGAAAGAGACAAGTTGCTGTCTAATATTACGCCAAGGTCTTTCACTGTTGAGCTGTTTTTTTGTTTTTGTTTTTTTGTGTACTGTTTTTTGGACCGATCAGTAATACTTCTGTCTTATCTGAATTTAGAGAAAATTATCCGCCATCCAATCTTTCATATCTTGTACACATTCAGTTAATCTAGACAACTTGGATATTTCATCTGGTTTTGATGAGATGTATAACTGGGTATCATCAGCATAGCAATGAAAACTAATCCCATGTCTTCTAATGATGTTACCCATGAAAAGCATGTACTGTATATGGAGAACAGCAGAGGTCCTAAAACTGACCCTTGTAAAACCCCATATTTTACTGGCATTGCACTGGACAGTTCTCTATTTAGAGCTACAGAATGGAATAATCTAAACCATTTTAATGCCTGTCCCTAAATACCTGATTTTGTAAGTGATCTATGGGTATATTATGATTTATAGTGTTGAATGCAGTACTAAGAACAAGTAAGACGAGTATTAAAATGCAGCCTTGGTCTGAAGCTAAAAACAAGTCATTTTTAATTTTAACTTGTGCAGTTTTTGTACTATGATGGGGCCTAAAACCTGACTGAAATTCTTTGAAGATATTGTTTTCCTGCAAAAAGGCATTTATTTGAGCTGTCGATATCTGCCAGCTGATGCAGATTAAACAACTGCTCACTTCTGTCCACCACCCGCAGACTGACGACCTGGTGAAGAGATTTAATCATACACCAAAGAAGATGTTACAGCATGTGAAATAGGGATCAGCTACTTCTGTATGTCCTCTTTGCCATTTGTGAAACACCACAAGCCTCCATCAAAAATGCAATGAGCTGTATAACATAAATCTACTTAATGATGGACTCAACCGCTGCCGCACATTTCAGCTCTCGCTGCTCTCTTGCCCCCAGCTTTAGGATTAATTTAGGGACCACTAGTAAAGGGTTCAATGTGGAGAGGATCTAACAAAAGCTCAACATCAGAACCTAAACAAGCTTCTAGATCAGTTCCAAAATGTGTTCTCCACCAACCCGGGGCTTACACACCTTCATGCATAATCATTAGAAGCATTTATATTAGTAGCATAGAAGCAAGGTTGAATAATATGCTTCAAAATAGCATTATAAAGGAGTCAACCAATCCCTTGTTCAGTCCCATAGTTACGGTCCCCAAATCCGACAGTTATATCAGACTTTGTAATGACTTCTGTCGATTAAATCCAATATCTCAGTTTGATTTATATCCATTACCCCAAGTGGATGACCTCATCAACTGGCTGGGAAAGGCTTGATTTATTTCCATCCTCAACCTAACTAAAGGATACTGGCAGGTAGCCCTGACACCCAAAGCCAAAAAGAAAACTTTTTTTAGTGTAAATCAGTATTGTGTCCCTCCACGCTACCTTTCAACTTCTGATGGACATAGTGCTTCACCACCACAACTGGAACGAGCACCTTCTCCATGGCTAACCATATTTAAGTGCTATCTTGGGCTGGCCAAAGCACACTATCTAGGGTCCCGAATCGGCTGCGGCCTGCTAAAACCACAGGACAAGTTCAAGTTCAAGTAGGCCTTTTTGTCACTTTAACCATGTACAGTTACAGTGAAACGAAACAACGTTTCGCCAGGACCAAGGTGCTACATGCAACATAAATTTACAGAAAAACTAAACTAGCTAACTAAGAGGCCTACTGTAGTTAGCTGGCAAGCGGAGAAAAGACAGATTGACCTGACAAAATAAATTGACAACATAAATTAACAACATAAATTAACAGAAACTAACAAGCAAACCCAGAGAGGTAGACTATCTACGTTTTTATTTTTTATTTTTTACAGACAACATAAAGTGCACGTGCAAATGTGCTAATAACAGCAACAAAGTGACAAATGACAAACACGACATAACATAACATAATACTCTGTAGTGTTAAGGTGATGAGTTGAGATAGTGGAGAACTAGTAAACGTTTCTTAACGTAGCAGCAAGAATTAAGAAGTAATCAAAAATGCAAAAAGTAATCCGGTAATGATATTGTGCAAAAGTGCATTTACAGGTTGGTGTGTACAATAGTTTGGTAGTGTGGGTTAGTGTGTTTGCGCTTGTGTTGATTAGTCAGTCCAGTCTCAATGTTTTGAGGTAGTTGAGTTAAGCTGAGTGATAATGTTTGTGTGTGTGTGTGTGTGTGTGTGTGTGTGTGTGTGTGTGTGTTTATCAGTCCAGTCTCTTTTTGTTGAGAAGACGGATGGCTTGTGCAAAAAAACTGTTGCACAGTCTGGATGTGTGTGCCTGAATGCTTCGGTACCTTTTTCCAGATGGCAGGAGTGTGAAATGTGTGTGAGAGGGGTTTGTCCGATCAGCCACAATGCTGGTGGCTTTGTGGATGCAGCGTGTGGTGTAGATGTCTTCAATAAAGGGGAAAAAGACCCCGTTGATCTTTTCTGCTCTCCTCACTATCCGCTGTAGGGTCTTGCAGTCCGATATGGCACAAGTCCCAAACCAGACAGTGATGCAGCCGCTTAGGATGCTCTCAATGGTTCCTCTATAGAAGGTGGTCACAATCGGTGGTGGAAGCTGGGCCTTCCTCTTCTTTCTAAGTCTTCTCAGAAAGAAAAGACGCTGTTGGGCCTTCTTGTGCAGGGAACTGGTGTTCAGGGACCAGCTGAGGTCCTTCTTCAGGTGGACACCCAATTTGGTTCTTTTGACGATCTCCACAGAGGAGCCGTTAATGCTTAGCGGAGAATGGTCGCCTCATGTCCTCCTAAAGTCAACAACCATCTCCTTTGTCTTGTCAACATTCAGAGACAGGTTTACACCAGTCTGTTAGCCTCTGCACTTCCTCTCTGTATGCTGACTTGTCATTCTTGCTAATGAGACCCACCATGGTCGTATCATCAGCAAACTTGATGATGTAATTCGAACTGTGTGTTGCTACACAGTCGTGAGTCAGCAGCATGAACAGCAGGGGACTGAGCACATAGCCTTGTGGGGCCCCAGTGCTCAGTGTGGTGGTGCTGAAGGTGCAGTTCCCAATTCGTATTGACTGAGGCCTTCCGGTCACAAAGTCCGGGATCCAGTTGCAGAGGGAGGTGTTCAGGCCCAACAGGTTCAGCTTCCCGATCAGTTGTTGGGGGATGATAGTGTTGAATGCTGAGCTGAAATCTATGTACAGCATTTAAACGTATGTGTTCTTATTGTCTAAGTGTGTGAGGGCAAGATGGAGTGTAGTGGATATGGCGTCGTCCGTTGAGCGGTTAGGACGGTACACAAAATGCCGTGGGTCCAGTGAGGGGGGCAGCAGGGTCTTGATGTGTCTCATGACGAGCCGCTCGAAGCACTTGATGATGGTGGGTCTAAGTGCAACGGGACGGTAGTCATTGAGACAGGACACAGAAGACTTCTTGGGCATGGGGACAATGGTGGTCTTAAAACATGTGGGAACGACGCTAGGTGTAATGTAAACTCTGATTATGAATACAGTGGTAAATTCCCATGTTATATATAATGATCTGCATCTGACAGTCACAAACTCTACCAGCGACGAGCAATAACTAGAAACTAGCACAAAGTTCTTGCACCATTTCGTGTTGACGTAAACACACAGGGCACTGCCGCCAGTCGCGAAACGAGGCTAGCCCGTCTAGCTTAATAGCGGCGTCCAGTACTCTGTCGCTAAGCCATGTTTTCTTGAAAAACAAAGACACAGCAGTCTCTAACCTCACGCTGTGTAGCCTGTTGGAGTCGGATGTAGTCAAGTTTATTGTCCAGGAAGCAGACGTTGGGTAAGATGATTGACGGGAGAGCCGGCCGGCTAGGGTTTGTTTTTAGTTTAGCACAGACTCCCGCCCGCTTGCCGCGCTTCCGCTTCCTCGCGCACCGCTTCCGGAAACTACTAAGTAGGAAAACTTTCATCAGCAGAATAAAAAAATGCTACCATAGAGCGAGAGGCCCTTGCTATTAAATGGACCATAGAGGAGCTTAAATATTACCTACAGTAGTCGGGCAGCATTTCACATTAATTACAGATCATGCTTCTCTACAACGCTTGGCAAGGGCTAAAGACACAACCCCTCGCATCACACGCTGGTTCCTCTCATTGCAAGAATTCTCCTTTTCAATCCATCAGAGGGCTGGTGCACAACATGGAAACGCGGATAGTCTGTCCGGACGACATGCACTCTTCTCTCCATTAAGGACAAACTTAAAGCTGAGGGGGTTTGTGCTGTGGTCAACAGGCTTACACCCAGTGAGCACTTCTGCTTTGCTGAGATAATCCATCCCACCTCACAGGTGTGCCACATCAAGATGCTGATCTGACATTATGAGTAGTGCACAGGTGTACCTTATACTGCCCACAATAAAAGGCCACCCTGGAATGTGCAGTTTTTTTGCTTTACTGGAGGTCTGGGGACTCAGAACCAGTTAGTATCTGGTGTGACCACCATTTGCCTCATGCAGTGCAACACATCTTCTTCGCATAGAGTTTATCAGATTGTCAATTGTGGCCTGTGGAATGTTGGTCCACTCCTCTTCAATGGCTGTGCGAAGTTGTTGGATATTAGTGGGAATTGGTACACGCTGTCGTATTCGCCGGTCAAGCACATCCCAAACATGCTCAACGGGTGACATGTCCGGTGAGTATGCTGGCCATGCAAAAACTGGGACATTTTCAGCTTCCAAGAACTGTGTACAGATCCTTGCAACATGGGGCCGTGCATTATCTTGCTGAAACATGAGGTGATGTTCATGGATGTATGGCACAACAATGGGCCTCAGGATCTCATCACGGTATCTCTGTGCATTTAAAATGCCATCAATAAAATGTACCTGTGTTCTTGTCCATAACAGATGCCTACCCATACCATAACCCCACCACCACCATGGACCACTCGATCCACAACATTGACATCAGCAAAGTGCTCACCCACACGACGCCACACACGCTGTCTGCCATCTGCCCTGAACAATGTAAACCGAGATTCATCCGTGAAGAGAACACCTCTCCAACATGCCAGACGCCATCGAATGTGAGCATTTGCCCACTTAAGTCTGTTACGGCGACGAACTGGAGTCAGGTCAAGACCCCGATGAGGACGACGAGCATGCAGTTGAGCTTCCCTTGAGGCGATCTCGGAAGTGAACCTGCTGGATGTGGAGGTCCTGGGCTGGTGTGGTTACACGTTGGTCTGCGGTTGTGAGGCCGGTTGGATGTACTGCCATATTCTCTGAAACGCCTTTGGAGATGGCTTATGGTGGAGAAATGAACATTCAATGCACGAGCAACAGATCTGGTTGACATTCCTGCTGTCAGCATGCCAATTGCACGCTCCCTCAATGCTTGTGGCATCTGTGGCATTTTGCTGTGAGACAAAACTGCACATTCCAGGGTGGCCTTTTATTGTGGGCAGTATAAGGTACACCTGTGCACTACTCATGATGTCAGATCAGCATCTTGATGTGGCACACCTGTGAGGTGGGATGGATTATCTCAGCAAAGCAAAAGAGTGCTCACTATCACACCTTTAGACTGATTTGTGAACAATGTTTGAGAGAAATGGTAATATTGTGTGTCTGGAAAGAATTTTAGATCTTTAAGTCCATCTCATGAAAAATCGGAGCAGAAACAAAGGTGTTGCGTTTATATTTTTGTTGAGTGTATATGGGTGCCCATAAATATGTTTGGTAGAGCCCCTTGGGCCAAAGGCTGATAATCGATATTGTGATTATCTAATAATATCTTTAGGTGCCCAAATATAATGAGGTGCAGATCTAGCACCAAATAGTGGTTAGGTTAGGTAAACTTAGCGGTGGAATTCTTATTGCCAATAGCTTCTGGCAGAAGCCTTAATGAGAAAAAACTGAACTCCCACGTCCAGCATGTACCAAGACAGGTCATCAATATTAAATTTAAATAGACTTCGTTCAAGTGTTTAAAAATGTAGATCCGAAAGCTGTCAGTGCATGTTGCTGTAGTAAACCCAGTACAGTACATACTGGTGGGCACTAGGTTTGGGGGAAGCTACCAAAGAGGCCTTTGAAGTCATGCTTACTGAATATTAATTTAAAAAGTAAAGGAAAGCTAGAGTGAGGCTCAGGCATGGGTGGAATTTATAGAAGCCGTAATAAGTTTGTTTCATGTGTTTCAAAAATTGTATTTCATTTATCCATCCATCCACTGTCAATACTGGTTGTCCAATGTAGGATCACAGGGTTCTGGAGCCTATTCCAGGGAACTCACGGCACAAGTCACAGTACATCCTGGATAGGGAGCAAACGAAGCACAGGATACAATGCCACAGACGCTTACCCACATAGTCATACGCTACTGGCAATTTGGAAATGCCAATTAAAATACATTGCGTGATTTTAGATTGTGGGAGAAACCAGAATACCAAGAGGAAACCTGCCAAGCATGGGGAGAATATGCAAACTCCAAGCACACAGACTTAAGGTGAAATTCCAACCCCCGACCCCAAAGGCATGAATTGACAGTGCCAAACACTAAGCTACCATGCTGCTTGTATTATTTATTAAATACATTATTTATTTAATTCATTTATATTTTAATTATTTGCTTTTAATAATTTAATAAGTGGCAAAGTTGCAGGAATGGATAAGGTTTGTCTGGAGATTTTTAAAAATATCAGCGCATAAACAATGTGTTTTAGCAGAATTATATCACTCAGTCTCCTAGGAAAGGTTTATGTCAGGAATCTTTAAAGAAGACTCTGATGTGTGTAATTTTCTGTGGCCTCTGCATAAAAGTACAGTAGCTAATTTGATGTTTGTGGATTTGGTCCACCATAATGTGCCTCAACTTAAGTTGTGGGAGTTATAACTGAGGTATGGACTGCAGTGAGAGGTATGTCCACATTTAAGTGGATAGTGGACTGCATAGATAGAAGGGTGTGCATTCTTCCTATTTCTGTCCGATGGTAATGAAAACTTTACTCTCTGAAAGTGTAACCATTAACGGCTGTCATTGCACAAAGTGTACTAGTTCTTCCATTTAATGCTAGACATTTAATGTCACTGCTAGAGTCCAGAAATGCCCTTTTCTTTTCTACATTTAAAATAAGTGCCATCTCCTAATAAACACTTAGGGGGTTAAGAAAACTGACCCACTACGAGTTGATTATGTACATGGGACATTATGGGAGCTGGAATTTTGTGCATTGATGCCGAAAGGCTGCCATTTGATTAGTGATACAAGACAGTGTACTGGATATCTACTGAACAGCAAGATTACAGATGCTGCTTCACAAGTTTTCTAATTCATACACCTCCACTACTTTTCCTAAACCTGGTCATTCCACTTTCTTAACATTTACATATAGGACCATTCTGTTTCCCTCATCGAGCAAACTCTCAGTCAAAGCAGTTGCAGTTCCCCACTTGGCATTGTGCTGGTCATTATTGTTACTTACTCTGCTTTTGCCATCTGTGATGCAAACTATCGTTCAAATCAAAAGGTTTCCAAATTGGCTGCATTTCAATTCAGTATTAATACATTCCCCTTTTTCATTTTAGAGTAAATACATAGCTGAAACTAACTGCTGCTCAGGAGAGAATGTTCACATCTCCCCATAATCTTAATCTAGTCAGTTCCGGTCTCCATTGGAACTTTGTTTGCTTATTTGTGTCATGTTTCTAACCTATTACTGCCTCCTCTGACACTGACCATGGGAATCAATGAGTCTGCAGCTCTTTGCTGGACACTTTTATATAAATTGTGGTAGAACCATGTTTAAATAGACATACTACCCATGTTTAGCCAAATTTAATTTACCACCTTGGCAAGACCGTGGACTGTGGATCACCAAATTTCTAAAATAAATGGACCGTGGACCGTAGATCACCAAATCTCTGAGATAAATCCTTCAACATATTTAAAAGCAGAAGTAGTTAATGACCAGTGGTTCACCCCCCATGAAGGTGCCACGCTTTGAGCTATACCAGCATGGTGTTGATCTTTTCACTCTTCCTCTGTTACTCTCAAATCTAACTCTTGTCTTTTAATAGTCCATGCTAAAATTCAATTTTTTTTTGTTGATTTTCCTGTAAGGAATGGGTTGTAGATAAAGATACAACTGTAATAATAATGTTTATTACAGTACCAATGAAGGCCAGAAACAACTTGAACATGATAGCAATGAAAATGACAAAAGACTGACTAAGGGTGCTATAAAATCCAGGACTTAAATAACAGTGATAGCAATGTCACAAAATCACATTTTGTGAAATGGTGGCTGTTAGTTGATACAGCTTTATTTTCCATCTCAGCCATAGAAAACAATATCACTATTGTGCCAGCTCATGTGTGAAACTCCTTCATGTTCCCAGAACCTTTTTATTTTTTTACATTGTGCCATCGGGAAGAAATATGTAATAACCTGGTCTTTCAGTACATTTAGGTCACCAGCTGACTTCATTTTATTGCCACATGACGATGCTGAGCCTAGACCTAACCAACTGAATCAACCCCATATTAAAACACTGACTCTAAAGTCTAGTGGGTAATATTCATGGTGGGTACATTGTTTCATGCGTTTTCTCTCTTACCCTGACGCACTCATCAATCTGGTATAGGGTCACTCTGGACCACATGACCATTTTTCATTGCCCCAAAGTCAAGTCTTTAAGCAGCCTAGCAAATTGAACCTTTTTTCAGATTAGCCTCACTAACAAGTGGTTTTCTTATAGTCACACAGCTATAAGAGTTATCATCACATTGTGTGCATGGAAATGCTCTTACTTTCACTATTGAACATCTTGGTATTTTGTCTATCTACATGCCATGCGGCAGTATTCCTTCATCTGAAAATATATCTGTTGTTTCTATTTCAGTTACTTAAGGGGTTAGGTTGCCAGCCATTGTCACACACTACAGCCAATTACAAGAAACCCCAGTACAAGAAAACCAACAAAAAATGGGGAGAACATGTAAACTCCATGTATACAGACCAGAGGCGGGAACCAAACCTCGATCCTGGAGGTGCAAGACCACTAAGCCACCATGCCACCACTATTACAGTTTTATTTTTTTTTACCATACAACTTCGCAATATCTTTCAGTGATCTCCATTCATGATTTATTTTCCTGACACATTTCTTCCACAGTTGATCCTTCAAGGTTTTTATAATATGTTAAGAGGTTCTTAACCTAGACTTAATCATTTCAAATGTCTTTAGTTGTTATCTTTGCATACCAATAATCTGTACCTTCTGAAATTCCTTTGAAGTTTTTTGGCCAGGCAGTGTATCTTACAAATAAATGCATATAGTACATCACAGACCTATATTTTTTTCCTTTACATAAATGTTAAGTTGTTACAGGTGTTACAGTATGCTCATTTCTGTTATATCGTTTTATCTGATCAAATTGTTCAATTTTACAGTACATCCTTTTAAATCTATTTTATTTTATATTTATGCCCAGTCAGGTCTTAATTTTGTTGCACCATTGGCAAAGATTCTATTCTATTCTATTCTATTCTAAGCTAAAAACCTACTAGAATGTGTATTTTCATGCTCACATTTATCTCGGAAAGTCATTAACCATGCAGTGAGAGGTCAGCTGTGACGTAACTACCCGATTTTAAAACCCCAGAAGCAAATGGTACCTCACATCAATTCCACACCATTGCTTTGAGGACTTTTTGGCAAAAACGGACGAGAAAAAAAAAATCTTTGTGGGTACAAACGTGTTCCGTTTCAGTATTGCAGTTTTCAAGGATGATTTCCTCCCCTAAAATAGCATGTACGTTAATAGGCTACTCTTACCACATGCATTATGTTTTTAAACCTTAAAGGCTCTCGGTTTGCAGTCTGACGAGCAGTGAGTAGCTTGGCGCCGTTGGCGGGAGCTGCGCGCGCTGACGTTTCAGCAGCAGCAGCGGCCACGCGCGCCGAGAGGGAAGGCATCGCGCCTCTTCTCACATCCATCTGAGCGGCTCGCGCACACGAGCCCAGGAGCACCAGCGCGCAACTTCACGCGGAGCCGCATCCGAGCCTGAAGTTAGAGCGATGCAACACAGACGCCATTTCAATTCCAACCACATCTCATCGGCTTCTTTTTAACACCATCAAAACAACATTTTATTTCTTTTCTTTTTTTTGAATCTTCCTCTTTTCTTCGGAACGCGTTGTTTTTTCCCCCGGTTGATGAGAGACCGTCTCCGTCATATGGAAACGATGTGGACCTTACACGAATCTGTTGGATTGGTTTTCTTTTCCTGTTTGTCCATCCAGATCGGATTTTCTCTTCAAGGTAAGCGATTAAAAAAGATTAAAACGAGATCGATTATATTTCTGTGCATACTTCAATCTTTGATCTAAGTAAGTCTATATGTTTTCTTTAGATGTTCTTTGATCAGAGTGGACTATTAATCGCGATTTAACTGCTTCTGGCAGAATGGCAGATTATTTTTTTTTTTTTAGTGTATGTCGCCTATTATTAGTAACAACTGTTGATTTGAGGATAGTGTAACTTGAATAATGTGCCTTTTGGCTTCACTAGTGACCATGCACGGTGTACGCTCTGATAGATCTCCTGATGCTTTTTTTTCTTGCACGTTAAACGCGAGAGAATAAACTTTGAAGGGGCGTCACGCGCGAGCTGCATCTCAAGTTGTCGGATGTGCAAAAGCAAGGTTTTGGCATTCTGCTTCCCCCCCCCCCCCCCCCCCCCCCCCCCAACACCACCATAAATAAAATAAAATAGAATAAAATAAAAATCGTGGATGCAAAAAACAAACAAACAAACAAAAAAAGACAATTATGACCATGTGGACGAATATTAATTTGTATGGACCTTAGATCAAACTGCTTTTTTTTCTATGGTGAAAAAACAAATCCCATGCTCCTCTAAAGTAGTCCATACTCGTCCAAGAGAATGAGTATTGATCTTGAAAATTGCCAGGCAGTTTTTATCGCGTGAGGAATAATATTATTCGGCTGGATTTTCACTGCTCATGAAGTAGTAACAGCGCAACAGACTGCGCTTTTCTGTTGCGCATTTGCGATGCCTCATGTATGGGCGCATTTGCTTCGCAGGCAGATTCACCGATCTGCCATCAAACATCACTGCCAGGGAGGGCCAGAACATTGAGATGGCGTGCGCTTTCCAGAGCGGCACCTCCTCCGTTTACTTGGAGATCCAGTGGTGGTTCATCCGCGCTCCCGAGGAGCCGAGAACGAGCGAAGAGGAGGAGGAGGATGAGGAGGAGGAGACAGAGGTAATATCACGGCGCAAGATGGGGAAAATTCTGCGTGCTTGTGTGTGTGTGTGTGTGTGTTTGTAGGATTGTGTCATATGTGAAGATATCTCTTCAGTAAGCATGATAACATCTGTATTCCCTTTAGAAATTAAGAGCGATATACGATCACTGATAAGGACAATGGCCAAACATAAATCATGACAGGCAGACATATAGATAATGTCCATAATATATATACTTTCCATCATGTTCATAAAATAATTTACATTCAGAAACTAAAAAATAGGACAAATGAACAATTTCGAAGTTATGTCAAGGCTGATGTCTTCATTTAATGTGCATTTGTGTCACTCAACCAAAGCGATCTTGATCATTTCACTTAAGAAAGCAATTTGATCATATCAGCAAGACAAAGGTTAAATGCGATAATCTTATGGCATTTACTGAATTTTAGCCTACTAAATATGGAAAAATTGATCGATGAGGTTGAGTAGGTGCATTTTCGAATATAGAATTGAATTGTGTCTACGTATTTGCTTGATTTGGGTGACTTCAAGAGGCTTTCTTTTTACAGTTACTATGATCACATCAATTGTATAGACCTCAAAACCTTAAAAACCTCAAACTGATCTGCTTTCTTTTTTGTTGATTAAAAAAAAAATCTTATACTGTACATGCACAAGATATTCTTCATATAATTAGCTGTCAGTGTGATTCGGTATCAGTGAAATTCCACCAGCATGGTTCCCACTAAATTTAAGAAGTACCTTTTTTTGAGATCCCTATAGATTTGTGTTACACAGTTGCTGTGAGGCAACTGAACTCATTTTGAAGGACAGGATGTAGGACTGAGGCATATCTGGAGATGGCATCTTAGGCTTCCAGCAGGCTTATTAGTAACAGCATTGCTTGAATGACAACAAGTCTGTGTGTGACAGTCTGCGTCTGTTATAGTTCTAAAAGGAGCTGATCCTGAAACATTTGTGACAGCATTATAAAAGCACTGTGGCATCCATTTGTAGAGTCTGACATGTTCTGTGTTTACTTATAAAGTAAACTGTAATCTGTGTTACACCTTATCATGTCTAAGACTGCCTTGTGGCTCACATTTTAGAGGGGCACAGATATACTTAACCTTGTCACAATGCTTCATAATCACTTTGAGCAAATGCCCTGACTTGTTGTGACATTCCATTAAGTCATCAGAGCTGTTTTTTATTACAGTGGAATTGCCATCAATGGCACTGCAGTAATACTACTGCTTGCACGTGTTAAGCCTTCACTCAGTCACTATGTATTTGAGGGCATTTTACAGTTTGTCATCACTGACACCAAAGCAGACTTGCATGCTTTCATAAGTGCCTTTTGCTTTACCTTGTCTGCACATGAGGGAAAAGAGACTCTTTTCTTTACCTAGAAAAATATGCTTGGGTTTAATACCCCTATTATTGAACCATTGTTGTCACTTATCATGCACATATTGCTGAGGCTTTGATCCACAATTTCTATCAATTTCGGATCATGAATGACAATAGCTGCCATGCGGTATGTGGTGCTGTTCACTGAAACTCATTCTTTCCACAATAGCACGGTTTAGATGACAGACAGCTGGGTCTTCAGTGAGCTGGGGCTTTGACAAAAACAAGGATTAAAGAGGTATTCTATAAAAAAAAGATGTTATTGACATGTTAGAGTAATAAGATGGGTGACTACTGCAAATGGGCTCTGAGATGTTACACTAAAAGCGCTCACCTATGAAGGTTATCCATTAAGAACATAAACATGAATTTGTATTGAGTATACTGGTAATGTAGGCTGCAGATGTGTTGTTGTGGTAGGCATATAAAACTGTTGTCATGCATTGGTCTGAAAATTACAGGCAGAGAGCCCTTTGAGATTTTGCACTCTTGATAATAATGAATGGAGAAATATTCATTTAAATATTTGTAATTATGTACTTAGAAATTCTCACCTGCGTGTGGCTAGGATTCTGTTTGTTCTGATCATTGATGATCAGTAATGGCTGGTAATGAGAGTGAATGTTATTGTAGGCATACAAGTTTTTTTTGCATACACAAAAGGAAACATACATTAACATACATACGTTTAAGGAAAGTCCAGTCTCCAAACAGCAAGCATGGTAAACTTGCCACCAGACAGTTTTTTAATTCAAACTAAGGAACTCTTAATATACTGAATATTTTTGCTGTGCTAATCTATCTATGAATAAGCACCCTTGAGAATAATAAAAAATATTTCTAGAATAGCCTTATTTTTGTTAATTACTGCAGTTTGATGTCATCAGTGTGTACATCATACAGCAACTTATATATATATATATATATATATATATATATATATATATATATAATTACTAGACAG
The DNA here is from genome assembly GCF_024256425.1 of Clarias gariepinus. Classification (NCBI taxonomy): domain Eukaryota; kingdom Metazoa; phylum Chordata; class Actinopteri; order Siluriformes; family Clariidae; genus Clarias; species Clarias gariepinus. The sequence continues at coordinate 32,081,741 of NC_071103.1, forward strand.
CTTTCAGAAAAGAAAAAAATATACATGGCTCTGCATTTTATTTATTTGTTGAAAATTTCTATAAATACATGACTATATATTGATTAAATTAACAATTTAATTACTATTTTACATTTGATTGAAACCTTTATTTTATTTAGCATCTTGTTTCTCATTTCTTTAAAATCAAGGCTCTTAGTACTTAACAATGGTAGCTACCTAGCCTACAAATTTTCCTGGAAGGGCAGAACTGAAATGTGCATACTAATAAATGAAATCTTGGTCCTACAGATAAGTCATACTTGAAAAAAATAACGTTTTTTCGGTATTTAAATTATTCTTGTATTTTTATTTTGATAGCAGTTTATATCTGGTACTACCAGAGGAGGGTTATGGCTTCTGTTCCTCTATGCTTACCCAAAATAAAAGATGTCAAAGACAAGATCATTACCCAACTGAGGTTTAGTCTATGACTCTCAAAAGCATATTAGTTGTAAGATCATCTTAAGTGCTACATAAGTATCTTTAAAAGAACCATTTTCTTCGCGCTTCTTATCTTTTTTTCAACTATGCTTAGGGAAACAATACTAACAAGAGGCTGCATTGAGATTTCTGGATAAAGAGGAAAGTCATACATAGTAAACTGCTTACTCATTTTAAACAATTAGTCCAGTTTTCTTTTTTATTTTCCACTAATTAAAAAGTCCATTAAATGACTTGGATAATTATAAAATCTTTATTAGTGTAGTTATGTAAGAATTTATATACATTAAAACCAGATATCAGACTACAGAACATGAGCTTACTCAAGTTGTCTCAAGTGCAATATCTGCATGTTTAGATCTTAACATCAGAATTATTTGATCACTTTGACCCTCATTAATTCTACTTAAGTTGTGCACCTGGTATGTGTGGTGAATATTTAGTGTCGCCTGTTTAGTATGTTCAAACACCAGACAAAGCCATGTGGATTAGCATTAAATGTACTGGAAAGTTTTATAAGCATCAGTGTTCATTTGTATCATTACCACATGAGCACAGCTGAAATCTTAATGTATAAATAATATATATATATATATATATATATATATATATATATATATATATATATATAAGATTTGGAATAGTAATTTATAAACCTTAAAAATTCAAGAAAATTTGATTTCAATATAACCTTTGGACTGCCAAATTTGCAACGAGAACAATAGGAAAAAAACTACTGTAGGAGCTAAAGGTTTGATTATTGGATTGTTCCAGAGAGGACTCTTTAGCCTTGTAGGTTATCATGTTTTGTGTGTGCTCACTGAATTGATGCCAAATCACGGTTTTAAAAAGGTTAAAAGGGTAGATTTTTAAATATTTGACCAATTTTCTTTATTTAAGATTTGAACAAAGCAGGCAACCTGATGCTCCATTTTAATATACAGTAGTGCAAAAAGTCTTGAGCCACCACTCATTTGTTCATATTTTGCTTCCAAAGAGCCAGACTTTGTACTTTTAGGGCAGTCTTGAATAATAATTCTCAAACCTTTCTGTAGGACATTTTGGCTCTCATTTTCAGTCCCTAAAAATGACTAGTTTCAGAGTAATGCTTTTTGTCTGTTAATGCGGTACACACATTGACCTATGAATCATTCAAGCTAAAAATAAAAATAAAAATCAGGGAGAAAGTGGCACGGATTATGACAGATTAGTTAATTACTATACTGGTGATGTTGACTGTTGAGTGGTTGGACCAGGCAAGAGGGGGAAAAAGGTTGCTACTGGGATTGTTACATGAAAGAAAAAAAAGTTACCTCACTACTTTGCAGTAAAATACTTGTTCCCATTTATTTTATGTAATCTGGTTAATTTAATTTAATTTGTAGAAAAGAGGAGTGGCTGAAGACTTACACAATATTGTAAGTTTGGGGGGAGGGGGGTATTAAATAATAATTTTAAATAAAATATATGTTTTTAATAATAATAGTAAAGTAAAGCCCTTTATTTTCAGTTTGCCACTCTAAGGTATCATAAGACAATTACAAATGGTGCATGGGTCACTTCATGTGATGGTCATCATTTGATAACACTAATGAAATTAGCAACAATAACCAGCATATTTGTAGAGACATTGTGCTTAACAGACTACATACAGTATACTCCAATATAAATATGATGTATTAATTTTTATGAGAGCAGACCCTTCACTGGCACAAGTAAATACAAAATCCATCTCTCACGGGTTCCTATTCAGCGTGGTCTCCGGTCAATTTCTAGCAAGTTCCCTAGCCCTGATGTTTGGTGACAAAAAGGATGGAAGCTCAATGAAAATGCTTGGCTCTGATAACTACTCCAATCGACCATCTTCTCATTAAGAAGACACATTGACAATCAGTGTTGTTGCTGCTCTGATCATTTTGTTACGTGCAAATGGGTTTTTGGGTTTAAAAATGACTTTTTATGTTGATCTATGACTAGGTCCTCCTTCTAAATCAAGTCATTTGAAGCATAATATTAAAAAACACAAAACCGATCTGGTCCTTTTCAATAAAATCTTACCACTCTTTCGCTTTTATTATAAATAGCTGAATTGGTGCAAATAGTGCAATTACAGTAAAACTCACAGGCAAAGTAAAGATAGCACATTTTCCTCAAAGTTTCTACAACAAAACCTTAGTTTTAAAAATTATTTAAAAAAAAAAATCTACCAATTGTAATTAAAATTAATATGCTGACTGGAAATGTATTCTCTAAATATCGGGTGTGTCTCTGTTTATATAATTTGTAACACTTTTCAGTGGAGATTTGTATCCCCCCCCTTACCCCCAAATATGGAATGGCCATTTAAAATCTATTAGTTTGTTGTTTGATTACATTGTTGAATTAAGATTTACAATGGAATTTGTAATGGAATGAATGTCACGATCTTTGCAAATGGCAGTTAATAGAGTTTGAACTAAAACTGGTCCAAGACAGAGCTGTATCTGCAAACGTAGACATAGTTTATAATATTGCTGTGCACTACAAAAGAAAGTGTGGGAACAGCAAAAAGAGGACAAGAACTCATTGATCAGGGCCTTTTTGTTTGTGTTCTTTGTTACCGTACATAATTTCATTAGAACTTCTTTGAAAAGTTTAGTGGAGCATGTCTATGTGATATATAGCTGGCCTAATTTAAAAACGCACAGTACATTTGACCTTTAAGACCTGGGTAAAAAATAAATAAATTGTGGTTTAAAAAGGAATACATGATTTCATTAATTAAACAATAGATAGAATAGATTCCCTATTTTGTACTGTATACAGTATGTGTACCAATTAGATTATAATTGGAAGGTGTGTGTGATGTTCTCAATAAATCTATCATGATTAAACATCAGTACAGAACATTTTCCTCATTTGGATGACAGAAATAGATTAACAAAGTGGTTGAACTATAAATATTTTACCTCAAATCTTGTCCTGTGTTGGTGCAACATTTGGCATGCCTAATTAGGTTTGATTGCTTCTAAATGTCATGACATTTGACCTTAATGATCTGTGAGTGCAGCAGTGTGTCAGAGCAAATGGTTGCTTTTCATGTGGAATGCAGGATGGCGCGAATTGAACTTCAACAGGAGGACTGGTATTTAAAGCATAATACATAGGGGGGGAAAGGAGAAAAAAAAAACTTAAACTGTTTGCGAAATATTCAGGATGGAGTTAAGTTCAATTCAATTTAAACAATTGACATCGTTGCAAAGCAGCTTTACACAATTAAAAGAATTATTTAAGTTTGTATGAGATGTGAACATGTATAAATCAAAATGAGAAGACTGTCCTGGATGAGCAAGCCGAGACCAACGGCGACAGTGGCAACGAAAAATTCCCTGAGATGGTAATAGGAAGAAACCTTGAGAGGAACCAGACTCAACATGAAACCCATCCTAATTTGGGTAAAACAGATAGCAGGGATTGATCTGCAGTCATACTGTATGAGACTGGAAGTTCAGTATAACAGGAGATGTGTTTAAGTTGAAATTGAGTCTAGTTCGTTATTGGAGGCTCAGGTGGACTGTAGGAAAATCCAGTCCTGAACTGTTGAGCAACTAAAGTCACAAGTCCTCAGAGAACAGCTGTCTGCATCAGCCGAGAACAGGACCGTCTTCATGGAAAAGTGGAACCATCCCCAGTCACGGCACGCATTACAGGCAGACCACACAGGGCACAAGATCTCCAACCAGAAGCGGGACACCTGGACAAGTCAGACAGCTCCAGGGGTCTGGATCATTAAGTGCATATAGTGAATCATGAAATTACATTCATCATCCTTATGACTTATCTACAAACTTCAGGCAATTTGATATAACAACAAAGTTTCAAATCATTATTTGGGCTGTTATTTGAGGGGGGTATTAATTACATATTCGGTTATGTCCATTTAAAGTCTATTTGTACATTGTTGAATGCATGATAAAATAGCTTACAGTATATCACATGCACATTTTGCAAAAAACAAAAAAACAAAAAACTAACTGTTGTGTGGACAACTAACTGTTTTGCTTATGATATATATATATATATATATATATATATATATATATATATATATATATATATATATATATAAAATAAAAAGATACATACAATAGGATTTAGTATAGGATGCAGTGCTACACTGGCGATATATTAGACTTTGTTATTAACGTTTTTAAATGCTAGTCATCTTTTCCTATATATTTATATTTTGTTTTGTTTTAAAATTCTTTTTCTTTTTTTGTTGTATTTTATTACACATGACAGCAAGAAATACCACATAATTTTCATCTCCAGTCTGCATTTTCTAAATATGTTGTTTAAAGGTCTCATTGTAGATGCTATGAAAAGTATACAGTATAGGGAGCCAAAAAGGAACATAGCAACTTTATATTTAATTTCTAAATATGTGTAATGTTCCTGATATAATTGTTGTATAATATTGAATATTGATTCAAAAATATTGCAAAGACAGTACAAATGTACACAATTGACTAAAATGCTTCAAGCCCCAAAAGGATAGATTGAGAAAACCTCCAGTGAACTGTAGGAGGAAACCATGATAGGTAAAATTATCCTTAGAGATAACTTTAATCTATGGTTTCCTAAGGTTTGTTTTGGAAGCCATTTTAGTGAAGGTCCTCATATATCATGGGTGAAAAGTCAATTTTTCCCGAAAGCAGACAAATAAGAATTGGTGTGACTGTAGTGTTAAATGAGTGCATCTGCAGTGCATGTGTGGTTTCTGTGCTGTCTTAAATTATAATGACTTCACAAAAGCGATTTTTCCAACATACCCATGGACAGAGGATATTGCAACAAGCTAGAGAGAAAGTGTGTGGCACAGAGAGGAAGTCATGGAGGAGTGAGAGAGAGAAAATGAGTGAACCCAGGGATAGAGTGGGAGGACGATGGGGATTCGGTGAACATGCACAATGCAGTGAAGATGCCACCAGCGTGGTCCAATTCAATTTACTAGATCAAAACAAACGTTGTTCTCTTTGAAGACACTGGGCACGAGGGCACCCAATTAGTGAATGACTTGCATTTGATCTGTCTCAGCCCCTTGCAAGAACATGGCTCGAGCTGTTCTTGCCACATGTGCAAATATGCATGCTTGTTTGTAGTGCCAACCTATTATTTTCTACATTGGGATATATCGCATCGTTCTAAAAAGGTGGAAAGTAACGTAAATATGACAAAACTGTTCATTTGTTATTCTTGATCCTGCTTTCTTGATCACATTGTGCCAGCAAATCTGTGTTCGGTCATTCAACTTTGTCTGCAAGTGCTCATGTCACTTGTGGAAAGAAAGCAGAAAATTTGGGAAATTAGCGTCAGCCTATAAGCCAGAGCTTAGCTGGAAATTACTCACGGACTTGAATTGATTAGAATCTCAAGCTAATCAGTGGTCAATTCCATAGGATTAGAGGAAATCTGTGAGGTAAGCTTGTAAATGTCATAAACACTACAGTAAAGAAGAGCTTTTTGTCTTTTGTAAAGTTGCTGAACTAAAAAGTCTATAGAAATTTTTGAAACTTGATTGGGAATGTTCCAGCACCTCCTGCAGAGGTGAAATTGCTCTCTAAATAATTTATTTGTTGCAGGGATGGTGGGCGTTAGACGTGAGCTTAAAAAAAAAAAAAAAAGCACAGCAGTACATTATCATTCTTATTATTGCCAATTTATACATTATAGTATTTCAGTGAAGTCTTCAGACTGAATGCCAAAAAAGAAGTTAATTACATTTTGTGGCAAGTAAAATTATTTTACAAATTGATAAAATCCGTGAACACCACAAAACACAGAACTGAGCCATGCTTTTGTCTTTCAATGCACACCTGCAACATCAAAGACTAAATCTCATATCACATAGCTGTTCATGGATAATGCAAAATATAGAGTACCTACAAGCTTTGGTAAGTAAAATATACTGAATTTTTGATTTCATAGCATTATGTTACATTTCATTTCAAGAATCTTGATGTTTTTTCAATGTAGTTGTAAAATTTTCTTTAGCAATTTTAAGATTTAACTTATAAGCCAAAATAATTTTGGCTTCGTAGGATTAATATTGCTCATGCAGTTTAGATAAAGATTTAAAATTAAATCCAAATGTATTATGTTCCTTGTGGTTATTAATTAAAGTTCATTGATTCTTTATCAAATTTTTCATTTTTATTTAAATTAGTTATTGTTATTGTAACAGAGAATAATTATTAGATTGTCCCTAGAGGAGAGAGTCAATAAAGTAAAAAATGTTTCTCAGTTTTATTTCACAGTATATTATATATATTAAAAAAAAGACATTTTTTTGTTCAATCTTTTTACACATTCATTTTGTACAGCCTGATTATTTAGGGTTTTTTGCCTTTAGGACTAATATAGAATTCAATCTATAACATCATATGTTCGATATTCTGAGCTAACAGTTGTCTATGTTAAACTAATAACACAGTTCCTATCTAAATACCCCTCAGCTCTTTGCTATAATGGGATGAATTAAGAGCCAATTGCGACTCTTTGGACGAGAAGCCTGTGGATGTCTGCCTGCAGCTGTAAAGGAGATGAGTGCCCACACATAAAAGTGGCAGATTAGATTAAACACAGACGGCTCAGTTTGATGTGTGGGATGACTTTGACCCCCTTCTGGGTTTAGCCTCTTGCCCTCTGCTCTGCCAATAGGCCTCTTGCCTCTCATTCCTGCCACCAAATAAAACACAGGAGGGCTTTGGCTCATGCAGCCTGCTCAAATGGAACTGCCACACTGTTTTGATTAAGGATGTCGATTTGAAGCTGTAATTGCCACTGCGCCTCATTGTGTGAAAGTCGTTTGCAGAGGGTAGAAAAAGCATATTGTATTGCATGGCAACCGATGAGCACTGATTAAATGGTATTGTGTATATTTGTGGATTTTTCACAGCTGTGCTTCATGAGTACCATGTAAATAATAGTCTTAAAGGCTAAAAAAAAATTCATCAATAGATGTTTCTAGTGCCTAGACAAAACCCTGTTGTTTTATATGGCTAGGGAATGATGCAATTACAACATTAAATATTAAATGGAATTAATTTTCACCATGTGGAGAACACCATCTGACTCTTTGATTTCAAACATAAACATGGAATTTACCACCTAGAATTAGGAACATTTGTAGGGTTATGTCAGACATTTTTGTTGTTGTTTTCGTTAAGATTTTTATTCTTCTTACAATTTGGTACAGTAAGTGTAGAATTTTATGCACTACACATGCAGGTTTGTAGTGTTTTTTATTTTTTTTTCAAAAAGTGATGGTGTGAGAAATTGGATCTGGTATTTATACTACCATCTCTGAACATGACATGTCTGCGCTTATAACTTGCTGCTTGACACCATAAATGTGGTAAGCACCAGAAGAACATAATATTTACGTAATGTGGTCTTCTACAGTATCGTGTAGGTCTGAATGTTCACAGTACAATAAGTGGTTGTTGTGGAACTCCATTAAGATAGGAACAACTTGGTGACATCCCAATGACAACTTAATCAGAACACCATTTCAATAAAATCCCTAAGAGCTGTTAGTTATGCTGCTAACTGGTTAATGTCATAGGTAATACACTCTTACTAAGCATTGTGCTTTGAACACGTCTTCATTATGTCCAAAAAAAAGTACACATGAAGGTACATCCTTACTGGTTTTTAGTGAAGTCCTGCCATTTTATACAGGTTCATACTGTGTTCACCGAATTTTCTGAGAATGTAGTGGGAACATGGCTCAGTGTGATGGCCGACATATATTTTGAGACCTTCTTAAGGGCTATAAATTTAGCGTGCAATAAATTAATGTAAAAAATTGCCAGATAGAACCTTATAATTTCAGAGTCTTGATGTCCTTGTAGTAAGGAATAAAAAATGAGACAGGTATCACAGGCTGATGCAGAGCCTATCTGATGAAGCTTGATGCAAAGCATGTCTTACACCACAGCTATTTGCCAATGATTAAATTTTTATTAATAAATTAATTAAAGGGACATTGTAGATTTAAACCTTTTATACAAATGATAACATTGTAGGACAAGCACATTAATATAGTATGTGATTTGATTTAAAAGCTGTCAGAGCTGTGCTGTTATAGAAAGTTAATCAAAACGTTCATACAAATCAGAATCAAGAATTCATCAGTCATGTGGCACAAGCAAACATTTGTCCACATTAATTCTGTCAAGCTTCTGTGTCTTTGTCTATGTGTGTTTGCACAGTGGATTAGCTGGTTATACGTGAACCAGAATGATGTTAAAATGATTAGTACCACAGTAGCTTTTTTTTTTCTTTCAGATCAGTCAATTTGTGCTGGTTGTTATTAACTCACATCGTTTTCCTTCAATAGAGTGTAGCTATGAGAACCACAGGAAAAAGTAAAAATGGTTTCCATTATGTACAACTTCATGTCTTTTTTTATTAACATGTTAATCTACAGGCATTATATACAGAATTAAATGTGTGAGCAAACATTCAGTCTTGAACAACATACAGAAATAAAGATGATATGTCAAGAAACCAGGTTAAGAGTTTTCATATTTCCGTCCCTACGCAGAAGAAATTGAATCTGGAATCTTTCACCCTAAAATAAAACACTATAATAAGAAAAACTAGGGTAGTGTACTTTAAGAATACGCCTGAATGAAATGAAGATGGTACATAAGCATTAATTTAAATGTGTTCTATAAGAAAATACGTTCCTGTAGTAAAGATTCTGATTTCTAATGCTATAACTATATGAATTTAGTTAAGCCTGACATGCTTCAAAGTAAACATGTTGTAAATTATCTTTTATGCGTATTGTAAATTAAATATTTTCGTTAATTTTTTTTGTGCATAATATAGTGTTGCAGAGTTTGCATGTTCTCTGTGATATTTGTGGGCTTCCTCTGGGTATTCAAGTTTCTTCTAGTCATGCTAGAAGCCTCTTCTAGAGGCTGATTTTCATTTCCAAATTGCTGTGTGTGTGTGATTGGGTGTGTGAGTGTGTGTTTGTGTCCTGCAATCAGTTGAAACCCCTTGCATGGTGTACTGTACCGTGCCTTGTGCCCTAAGTTTTTATGCTCCAGCCCCTATGCGGTCCTAAAAAGGATAAGCGCTATAGATAATGGATGGATGGGTGGATAATACCTTCTTGCATTGTGTGAATTATGGTCTGCCTTATCCACTCAAATTCAAAGTAATGTCCAGGACATAATGTTTTTTGAATAGATTTGGGATAGGGAAGGGGATCCTACATTATAAAAAAAAGAAAAAGAACCCTTAAATTTTGCACTGGACTGCAAAAACTCTTTGTGATGTATTGGTTTGTGTTTTGTGGACCAGACAGTAAGGTCAGGGGACAGCAAAGACATAAGACACATACAATGCCCAGACAACCAAAAAAAGAAGAAAATAAAAAAACAGGTGCTTCGGGGAAGGATGTGAAGCGAAACCACTCCAAATCCAAGGAAAATAATTCATTCCACACTGTCAGTCATGGGCAGATAGGATGTCTGGTTCAAGGCTAAAGCCATCAATCATATCAAGTGTTTCTCAAGTTATAGTGAGTCACATCTGCAGATCTTAAATGACCTCATACAGGACAGTGTTAATTGCACCTCTTGGGGCATGTGCTGAGTAGCCAACATAAAATGTGTTAGTAAGGTATTGGCCACTACAAGCTGACATAGAAGTTTAAATGCTCACTATCATAAATACTGCAAATCACTGAAACTGTACTAGACAGACAAAAGATATTGTCTGTTAATTATAATATGGGCCTTGAAGTGTATTACAATATTTTGCACACAGATCTTATATTTTGTCACATGTTTTTTTGACTAAAATGTCAAATAAAACCTTGTCATGGTACACTATGTGGGATGAGGGACTCTCCCCAGACGGTTGCCACAAATTTTAAAAGAAAAGTCTACAATGTCTTTGTATGCATTATGTATTACGGGTCACAAACATGTCATAAGTGCACATAATTATATTTAATAAAAAACAAAATTGGTATCACAACAAAAATCTGAACAGATGCAAAAACAAAACATGAATCATGGGAAACAGTGACATAGAAAAGATGCAAGACAAGGACCTGCACAAGACTTGTGGACCTCTGGATCTTGTATAATATACCATAGCATTAACACATCAATATTGATTATTAATTATATACCAGTAAACTGGTGAGAGAATCATAGGCAACCAAGGCTCATTTTTGCTCGTGGCGAGCAAAGGCTCTTCAGTCCCACAGAAAAGTCCATGCTGCACAACATGTCAAAAAACGTAAATGCTGGCCATGATAGAAAGGCACCGGAGCACACAGTGCACCACAGAGGCCAAGGCTGCTGACCCAGTCTCCAAACTCCCCAGATCCCCTAGCACTCAGAGGCTCCTCTGCCGACGTCCTATTGCTGGACAATACAGCACACCCCTAGAGGTCTTGTGGAATCATACTTCAAGGGACCAGAGCTGTATACACATAGTATTGTGCATGGCGTTTTGCGTTGTAATTTTATGGCTGATTAATGTATAACCAAAACAACATATCTGATGAAACTGTGAAACACTTACCTGTGGAAAATGAAAGTTCTAGAACAATTTAAAAACACGCAAAGTTTCACAGAGCCTGAAGATGCATGGCACTAGGGGGCAATGCTGACAGTATGCTGTAGCATGTTGATTTCTCAGTAATGAAAATAAGAGGCTCAAACCTGTTCAAGCATGTCAATGACCCACAGTATGCACAAAGCAAGCTCTGTGAAGACATAAAATGGCAAGTTTTGTGTAGAGGCCTTGACTGGACTGAACAAATCCCTGACCTCAACCCTGCTTAACCCCTTTGGGGTTATTTGGAACAATTACTGCACCCCAGGCCTCCTAAACCTACATCTATGCCTGACTGTACACATGCTTTTTGTGGCTGAATGGGCAGATTTCCCCTAGCCATATTCCAAAATCTAGTGGAAAGCTTTGACTGGGGGCATTTATAGAAGCAAATTTTTAGGGACAAATTTTGGCACATTTGTTCAACCAGCACATAAGGGTATGAAGTGATACTTTTGCTTACATACAGTAGTTCAAATGTTGCTTCACATATGACTGAATTAAATAACATAAGCTGAATTCTCATAATGCAAACAATTTAGCCCAACTCAAATGTTTCCTAGCAGTAAACTAGATTCTGTTCTGCCTATTGGTTTGTCATCCAGGAAAAGATCTGTTTGTTAACAGAGATTTTTAAAAAAAAGGCCAAATGACTCTGTTGTTTCTACTGTGGTTACTGTGATCTTTACTGTCTTTGTATTCGGTCCAAAGCCTTTAATTTTACTCTTGACATTGGAGCCAGATCTAACTGTATGAGAAATGTCCTCATTGATAGTGCAGATTTTAAAGGTTTTTTTTTTTTCTCATTTAAATAATTTTCTCTCACACCAAAAAAATAAGACATTTTAATTTATCTGTCCTCCACTGACTATCCTTATTTGTTGCTTAAACACAATATGATTATATGGTCTCACCTATGTGAACATAACAATGACCTATGTTAGAGTTACCAGGGAAATTATATATGATTATTTAGATGTAAGTTAAATGACCAGAAATGTGATTTAGAGTAAATATATTTAGAGCCTCATTTGAATTATCCCATGGTGAAATTTAAATATCCACATCCATCAGGGTAGAAATGTTTAATGTTAGGACAGAAGTGATCAATCAGTCATAATATTAAAAGAATTATTTACAGAACAGAGCAAACCTTAAAAAGCTAAAAAAAAAAAAAAAAAAGAAAATATATGGTTTTGATAGTCAAGCTGTGTCAGCTGGGTGGCATACAGTAGTTAGTGGTTAGCGCTGTGACCTCACACCTTAGGGGTTAAAGGTTTAGTTTCTGCTTCAGGTCTGATCTGTGTCCGTGGAGTCTCCTTGTGCTTGGGGGGTTTCTTCTGGACACACTGGTTTCCTAAAAACAGTTCACAGACATACAGTCATGTGAAAAAATTAGGACACCCTTTGAAAGCATGTGGTTTTTTGTAACATTTTTAATAAATGGTTATTTCATCTCCGTTTCAACAATACAGAGAGATTAAAGTAATCCAACTAAACAAAGAAAACTGAAGAAAAGTCTTTTCAAGATCTTCTGTAAATGTCATTCTACAAAAATGCCTATTCTAACTGAGGAAAAAGATAGGACACCCTCACATGTATTCCCTCTTAAATTGGCTCAGATCTCACACAGGTATATCACACCAGGTGCACATAATTAGTAGATCGTTACTCTGCATGTTGAATGAGGCTTGCCCTATTTAAACCTCAGACATTTAGTTTGGTGTGCTCCTGACTGTTGAAGTGAGAGTGAGCACCATGGTGAGAACAAAAGAGCTGTCAGAGGACTTCAGAAAAAAGATTGTAGCAGCCTATGAGTCTGGGAAGGGATTTAAAAAGATCTCAAAAGATTTTGAAATCAGCCATTTCACTGTCCGGAAGATAGTCTACAAGTGGAGGGCTTTCAAAACAACTGCCAACATGCCCAGGACTGGTCGCCCCAGCAAGTTCACCCCAAGAGCAGACCGCAAGATGCTAAAAGAGGTCTCCAAAAACCCTAAAGTATCATCTCGAGAACTACAGCAGGCTCTGACTACTGTTGATGTAGAAGTACATGCCTCTACAATCAGAAAGAGACTGTACAAGTTTAACTTGCATGGGAGGTGTGCAAGGAGGAAACCTTTGCTTTCCAAGAGAAACATCGAGGCCAGACTGACATTTGCCAGAGATAAAGTTGACAAAGACCAGGACTTCTGGAATAATGTTCTTTGGACAGATGAGTCCAAAATTGAATTATTTGGACACAACAGCAGAGGACATGTTTGGCGTAAACCAAACACAGCATTCCAAGAAAAGAACCTCATACCAACTGTGAAGCATGGAGGTGGAAGTGTCATGGTTTGGGGCTGCTTTGCTGCAGCAGGACCTGGTCAGCTCACCATCATAGAATCCACGATGAATTCTACTGTGTATCAGAAGGTGCTTGAAGAACATGTGAGACCATCAGTTAGAAAATTAAAGCTGAAGCGGAACTGGACCATGCAACATGACAATGACCCAAAACATACTAGTAAATCAACCAAAGATTGGCTGAAAAAGAAGAAATGGAGAGTCCTGGAATGGCCAAGTCAAAGTCCAGATTTGAATCCCATTGAGATGCTGTGGGGTGACTTGAAAAGGGCTGTACGCGCAAGAAACCCCTCAAACATCTCACAGCTGAAAAAGTTCTGCATTGAGGAGTGGGGTAAAATTTCCTCAGACCGATGTCGAAGACTGGTAGATGGCTACAAGAACCGTCTCACTGCAGTTATTTCAGCCAAAGGAGGTAACACTCGCTATTAGGGGCAAGGGTGTCCTATCTTTTTCCTCAGTTAGAATAGGCATTTTTGTAGAATGACATTTACAGAAGATCTTGAAAAGACTTTTCTTCAGTTTTCTTTGTTTAGTTGGATTACTTTAATCTATCTGTATTGTTGAAACGGAGATGAAATAACCATTTATTAAAAATGTTACAAAAAACCACATGCTTTCAAAGGGTGTCCTAATTTTTTCACATGACTGTATAAATTATTGTATGTTTGGAGTTTCCTTTAGTGTGTGAGTGTGTGCTTATGGGCCCTGCTATGTACTGTATTGGTACCCCATCCAGGGTGTACCCTGCCTTGTCCCCTCAGCTCCCTGGGATAGATTCCAGGCTTCCCATGACCCTGTACAGGATGTGTGGTATAGAGAATGAGGGGGTGAGAGTGTTATTGAGCTGTGTTCATTCAGAGCGGTGATTCTATTTATTTTGTTTTGTCTGTAATAAAGATGTGTTTGTCTACTCTGAGCCAGTATATAGCCTGCACTTTTGCAATCCCTGATCTACATTAAAAATAAAATAAATAAATAAATAAAATGCATTAAAAAATTATTTTATAGTTATGTTTTGCCCACATACTGTATAAAGTCAGCACCTTCTGCCAGCGGGAAAACTTTATTTTAACATGCGTATTAGTTTGACAAATGCATAATTCTCTCAGAAATATCACTATTTGCATTTTGGATATATAATAACTGTAAAAGCATACAAGGGATGTTTTAACAACAAAGAATGTTGGTGTTTCTTTTGAAATGCAACTGCATTTCAACTGTATTCTATATTTTATTGATCTACATGCCAACGAATAATATTTTATCAGTGTAATGTGTATAGACTGTTTGGAGGTACACTGAAATATTATTGCATGTGTAATTGGGTACATATCAAAACTTGTTTTCTTGCTGGTTCTCAGAGATTGCATCACTCAGTTAAAAATCCACTCTGTGAATCCTTACCCTGATATTTAAATATTGTAGTCTCTTTAAAATTGTGCGAAAGGGCATTCGGGGCTTTCCATCTTGTATGTGAACTCCTTATAACCTATGGAAAAAAAATCGATTATATTTAGACTCAAACCATAAACTGAAGCCCAGCTTTTAAATAATGCAACACATGCACTTTCTTGGAATATCAAGTTAAAAGAACAAAGTAAAAGGTACTATTACTTGATTCAGCACAGTGCTGACAGTCAGTAAAAAGGAGTTTTTACAGTGAGATATTTGATTTATTTGTGCAATCATAAATCCTGTGGATATTTTACTGTGGATGTGAACTTAGTTTGAGATTTATGTGAACTCCCAATGTAATGGTTTATTTTAAATATAAGTGATAAATTAAGCTGAATGTGGTATTAGTTTGACAGAATATAAATGTCTTTTTTTCCTTGAGTTCTCCCCTCTGAAACATCATTGTGCCTTTGCTAACAATGTCCCTTCTCACAGGAAGAATGATAACAACAGCACCAACCAATAAGTTAAAACCAGACTCATTCAACATATCGCAGATCTTTTAATATAAGCATATTTACCATGTGTCAGGATAGAGGATTTGGAGATTAAATTAGCCCAAAGCCTGACTGTAGTTTTCCTGCAGTCTTACTTTCAGCTTGTATCCATCATGCAAAGTGGCCACTGTAAAGTACAGTCATTTGGAGGTTAGGGCAGGGTTAAGATCTAGGGTTGCTTCAGAAGGTCAGGTTTAGACTCAACAATGTTATGTGGCAGTAAAATGAAGTCAGATGACAGTAATGCACTGGATGATCCAAGATACCATGTGAATGGAGTTTTTTTTCTCTAATGGCAGGGGCATATTTGAGGACTCAAACTGTGAGAGAATGTTTGAGCATGAGGAATCATTTTTACACATGAACTGATCAACATGTTGCACGCTGTGGACGAAGCGAAAGGCGGTCAAACGAAATTGTGTACACCATTTTTTTCGTTTGTTTTGGCTAGGTCCTGTAACTTAACATTAAACTTTACATGCAAAACCATATTTAAAGCAAAAAGATGTATTAATTTGTCTTATTAAATCTATAATTTCTCCCTGTACTCACAAAGCAAGATGCATTTTAGTGCTTACAGCCTCAGCAAATTGTAACAAGCACACAAGATTTGTAAGCCTTGTAATACCCTGAGGTCATGAACAAATGTGACAAGTATTCCCTTGTTCTATACATGAGATAAAAATCAATCACCAACATCTGTCTCTTCTCAGACTTGCTGGAGTTAACAAGTGATTTCCTTCAAAATGACTACATATGTATAACAATTCTTTGCAGCTTAGAGATGTATTACTTGAACCAACAGAACATCAACACACCAAAGTGCAATATGTGCACACACACACACACACACACACACACACACACACACACGTCTGCAAGCTAGCAAAATTCATTAAGTATATAGTTGTCAGAAGCAGCCAGGGAGTAAGTTATATGTCTTCGAGATTACTGTGGATGTGTTGCCAGTGTTATGAAGGCCTGTCAGTGAAAACATATCATACCTTTGATGGCTTGAAGACACACTGAACCCTGGAAGTGGGCTACTAAGGAGATTTCCAATGGTGAAAAGAGACAGAAACTATTGACAGGTTTTTGTCCTGATGTTTACCGTGAATATGTTGTGTAGTATATTTTAGGGGGGAAAAATGAAGGGAGAGCGTGTCTGTCCTAAAGCATAACATGAATTGTAGTTCCTCAATGTAAAGAGAATAATGTACTTAAAATATCATTAAGTAACCCATTTGCATTGATGTGCTCCATTAGGGCAGCAAAGGCTAAAATATAACAAATCTAGATGTGCTCAAGAAATTGACAAAATCAGACAAGCAGGCCAATACTGATGACAAGAGATAATTATATTGCAATCAGCACAGATAAATGTCATTAAATGTACTTCCTGGTGTGTGATTATTAAGAAAACTGCTTAAGTGCATGCAAGAGCATAATTAGCTCTTATCTCCCTGCTCTTGAAAGTGCAAGTCCAGGGCTTGTTCGCCTTGAATTAGTCGGGAGCACAATGTGAATTTTGCAGATGCACACACATTTGTTTTATTCCACGGAGCCCTGAGGTCATTATGTGTGAATGAGAGTATGTTTAGCATATGTCTACTCAGCTGTGGTTCATCTGGTCCACGGGTTGCTAAAACCAGATATAATGTATCTGTGCTCTATTTCATGTAAACAGGGCAAACTACAGCAATAAAAGCTATGCAACTTTTGTTTGGTATTCATCTTTTCATCTGTACAGTTTACCAGTCTTTGAGTTTTCTTTATGTCCTTGCTCAAAGGGTGACGATTTATAAATATAGCATAGAATAAGGAGACTGTAAAACTACATTTCATTGTACAAATGCTGCACAACCACAGCCATTCGTAAGCACTAGACCTTTTTTTAAAAACAGAATTGATGCCATTCTCCTTTTCTGACATTAATTTAGCACTCAGACTTCAGAGCCTCATGCATAATGCAAAATGATCATGGGGCACCTTTTAAAAGAAGCTAATCTCACTGAACACAAGGCAAGACAGGGTCTTCTGAATGAAGCAGTCTATTGTAAAGGGCCAACAATCAGAAGTGGTCCATCAAGAACATTCTCAGACTGGTGGCTCTATACATGGTGCCACATTTACATTTGAATACTAAAACATATATATATGCATAAAAGACTTGGCTTGAATTTCCTAAATCTACTGTATTGTATTTGGGTGGGTAAGAAATTTGTTTTGCTTAAATCAGCTTAAAAATCATTTTGTATATATCTACAGAAAATTGTATTTGGTGGATCGGATGTCATCCATTTTAGTCCTGCAGGGACAGACGCTAGCGCAACTTGGTGGTAAATTAACAGACTTAAAGCGAGTTGTAATCCCAGTTGAATGTTAGAAATCAGGGTTGCAATTAGAAATCCATTAGATCACAATTAGCTTGTGTTTGTTGTGTTTGTACGAATGGATATCTATTGGAGGTCCAATTTATTGTGCACATTAAAATGGATAAAGCTAATTGCGGTGAAATAGAACATTTAAGCAGGAGTGGAAAACATTATGAATTTGTTGTCATGTCTTTCCATGCAGCTTTATATATTTGACCCTATTGTCAATTTTCTTACATTGTCTAGACTTCACAATAGTCGACCATTTCATCAGGCTTGATGGCAGTCTTTTTTTTTTAATTTGTTAATCCTCAGTAATGTTAATTATCTGGGTCAGGGTCACAGAGTAATAAGAGTTACGTTTTAGGGAAACAATATCAGTGTGTTATTGCAGCAGCTCTTGAGCAGCACAGGGTTATGGGATTTCCTCAAGAGCCTGATAGGAGTAGTCAAAGGAAGAACACTTAAACCTAAAACCCTCCAGCACAAGCTCTGCATCCATAGTGCCCATGCAGGGCTAAAACCAGGAACCCTTTAGCTACACTGTTCTTTGTACCACTTGTTGTGTGACAGGCATTTTTTTTCCTGGTGTTGTTTCCTTGATGTAATACTTTTTGAATATTTTAAACTTCCTAAGTAGCAGAAAAAAGGTTTTTGAGCTGCCATCTGTCGCTGTGACTGTTCTAATGAACCAGCGTTCCCTTCAGCTGTCAAGAAAGAAATGCCTTGTAGAGACTGCATGATGTCTTTCCCTTTCTATTGAAAAAAAAAAATACTATAGAGCCTTTGAAACATTTATAGGCTGCGTTGGTACTATGACTTGCAAATGAGAATTTCAGAGCATGATTATTAAGAGATGAAGTGGGCTTGTGAACTTGTAAAGGTGAAGGGTGTTGGTGTAAGATGTCTATGAATAACCGTTAAGGTGTATTAAGCCTTTCATCTTTTTGATGCTTTTCTTATATTCTAGATGGAGCTGATACCAGAACCTGACCCAGATGATGAAGGAACTAAAATAAGTGTAAGTAGTTTTTTTTTTTCATCCGTATGGATTGCAAAATACAAATCAAATTGGGTATTGAAATGAATGAGTAAGATACTGGATGCCATTTAGACCTTGCTGCCTGTTCCTCTCACAGACAGTCAAGGTCCAAGGCAATGACATTTCCCACAAGCTTCAAATTGCACGGGTGAGCAAGAGTGATGAGGGCCTGTATGAGTGTCGAGTTACTGACGCCAACTATGGAGAACTGAAAGAGTACAAGGCCCAGGCCTACCTAAAGGTCAATGCAACTGTTCGTAGAGGACTCATCAAGAAGACTTCACCTCTGCACCTGACCAATAAGAAGCCCCGTAAGAGCAGCTCGGCTTTGGGCCAAGACAGCAACGGGTTGAACTCAGACCATCACTCCCAGTCCTCCTCTACCTCGCAGGCATCACAGTCCAAAACAGTCAAACACAGCACTGGATCAGGTAAGAATGGCTCCAATAGCTTAAAAAAAAAGAAGAAAAAAAGTAATGCTTAATAATACTATACACAATTTTTTAATACTACATTAATACACCTGAAATAAGATGCAACAGACATTAGACTAATAACATTTTATTACAGTAACATTTATAGCAATTGGCAGACATTCTTATCCACACTTACAGGTGAGTTTTATTATCTCCATCAAAAGCACACCATGCTAGTACAAATAGGTCAGCTTTCTGACAGCTAAATTACAGTCAGCTAAAATTGGGTTGTGGAGAAGTTAATACAAGGAGTTAATAATTTTAATTTAGTGCTTGTTTAAGTGCTTACTGAAGAGGTCTTCAGTCTTTGTTTAAAGACAGACAGTGACTCAGCTATTCAAACAGCAAGAGGAGGTTTATTTCACCACCTGGGTCTAGGGCCAGAGAAAAGTCATGATGCATGTCTTCCAATTATCTTGAGGGATGATCAAGTAGAGCTAAGACTATACTTTGTGTAGTGATATATGGCAAATCTCTCAACTGATAATTAAGTTTGATACACATTCTCCTAAATGTATCAGGCATGAAAAGTCTCATTTGGAGCTACTGGAATATCATTAAATACTGTAATCATTCATAAATTCAAATTCTAAAAGTAACTTTTAATAGCTTTTGTAATTTACTTCATATGAACTGCGGCAACTTATAATGGAATTTATTGGAGTTCCTGTAAAGAACTTTATAGGCCATTTCACCTGCCAGTTAAAGCCATACTTCTCCTCATCAATTTGATAAAGTAGATATTGCGTAAGGGGAATCGTGGTTATTCTAATAATAAATTTATTTGAATCCTTTTAAAACAGTCACACAATACTGTAAAAGCAAAAGTGGGTTGTTATAAGCCTGGGTTATTAGACAACCTTTATCTTTTAATAAATATGAATCTTTAAGTGCCTTTTATATTTAATTCACATTTAGACAGGAAAAAAAAAACAGTATGTTAGTAAGGATACTACAACCTAACAAGCCAGGGTGAAAAGCCAGTTGTGCATGTTGTCATAAATGCCTGGAAGGTTTGAAGGGCATTTTACCATATTGAGCAGCTAAAAGAATATATCATATAGTCACCATAATCTCTCATGGGAATGGCAGACACGCTCCACACACTGTCTTACACACGTGCACACATGCTCGCAAACACGCACGCGCACACACACACACACACACACACACACACACACACACACACACACACACACTTACTTAAAAAAGAGAGGGGGAAAAATTGTTATATAGCATTTTACAACATTTTAGAAATACTGTATCTGCACCAAAAACAAAAACCCTGTAAGTAGAAATATAGTACCTGGACTTTATACAAATCGATCTATTGTGGATCTATTATTAGTAAATTATACTGTATATAAAAATATTAGGCCTATCACTAAATATATAACTAATAAAAGATATAAGTTTGATAGATTTATTATAGTTAACTCCCATCTACTCCAATGCCGGGCGTCTACCTAACTAGACCTTCACAGTCTCCTATCCAGAAGATCAGCAACCTCTAATTACAGGCTGTGATATTCTGACATGACTCTTCACTTTAGTTATAGCTAATTGGACAGAACTGGTTATAAAAGTGCAGATATGATGTGTAATCAACAGACTCAGAGAGCAGAAACAGCCAGCAGGGATGAAGTAACATTAGGTTTCATTATTCTTGTCACAAAGTATCCTAGGGTAGAGATTTGGAGACAAATGATTAATTATTCTTTATAAAGAGAAGGAGGAAACCATAGGATGCTTCAGCCAACTGTGATTGCTTCTCTGCAGCAAAGCTCCTGCTCAGTAGATCACCATGGGCCAAATGAAATTTGGCAAGGAGGAGCATAAGGGCTCAAGCTTGTATCTCTCTCTTCTCTTCTGTTCCCTTCTTTCTGTTCTCTGTTTCTTTCTGAGAGAGACTCCCTAGACACTCCTTCTCTGAAACAAGTGCTTGGTTTAAAGAAAGAATCCCGTAAATGTCACAGTGATTTACCGAAAATTTCATTTTCCATTTCCTCAATGTTACCTTTTTATTAGGGGTTTTATGGCCACATATACATCTCTCTATCTCTCTCCCTCCTCTCTCTCTCTCTTCCTCCCTCTCCTTTCTAACATATTCACTTTCTTTTTGTAGTTTATGTAGTGCACCGTCTTTGATATTTTTACCACAATTTTGTGATAACAATAAATTCATTTAAAAAGATTTTCTTTTAGAAAGGCAAACATTTTAATTGGCTATACTTCATGTTGTGATTCTTCTGATGGAATTTCATGAAAGGATGCTCCAGTTTATGAGTGCCATTACAACATCCATTAATTCACTCCTTCTTATGTAAAATGCTCATTCATAAATCATTCCTTTATGTAATATGTTAATAGAATAGTGCAAACATACTTCAGGTGAATAGTTGTATATTTGATGAATTCTGGTATAGTTCAGACATTAAAGCCCTTACAGAACTATGAGGTGTGATATTTATTACCATAATAAAGAAACAAACAAACACATAACTAAATAAGGGAGATGTGGGACAGGGATAGTGAAAAGGCATGCAGGCTCTAAAATGCTAATAAGAAACTGAGACATTGCAATTTTTTTGATTCCTATTAAACACAGAACTATAATTCCCTGTCTTGACGCTACTAACCTATGTAAAATATGAGCACATTCCATAATCTGCTGACACATTTTTCAGGTAAAAAAAATAAATAAATAAAAATAAAAAATGCTGGGCTCCAGAGTGACACATGTTAGATAAGAGTGTTAGATAAAGCCACAGCACTAGAGCACTGCCAGAAATGCAGGACTGTTAGATGTTCAGATAAAGAGGAGTTCCCAAAGGATAACATCTTCTTTTGTATAACTAGCTGTGGAAATTGGTATCGGTATGCCTCGCATTTCAGTATTCCACAACATGTTTATTCAGTCTAAGTTCACTGGATTCTGACTATAAAAATCTATAACCCCAAAATGTTTGCTTCAGGATATATATGAATTCTGACTTGGATGTAATTCATACCTGTGATTCACTGCTCACTGTTTTCTCTGTCAGCTTTAGGATAACAAATATGCCTGTAATTCTTTTTTTTCTCCAGGTACCAGGATAGATACGAGCTATGGACTCACTCTACTGCTTTTTGCTAGCGTTTGTGTGAGGGGAGCCTTGCTATAGTCTGGGACATTATTTTTTTCTCTTTCACTGTTCTTTTAAAGCCAAGAAAAAAAAATCATCTGCTATTTCCATAGCACGGACACCACCATTACCCCTGTTTTTGCACTCTATGTTATAATTATCTATTCCAGAATAATTTTTGGTCAAAACAATAAGGCCTATAGCATAAGACTGTATTTTTGGACATGTATTTGGTGACCCTGATATCAAAATTGGATGGACATGAACTAATTATGGACTTATCTCTCATCCAGATATTATTAATAATTTGGTTGTATTTTCTTTCTATTCATATCCAGCTGTGAATTTATTATAAGATGCTCTAAAGCCTGGAAAGAATTTATATTTGTGTATTATATAAATATAAATACAGATACATATATAATGATATGATTTTGAACCTTCTTGGACTCTGTACAGCCTGCATTCATCCTGGAATATTATGTGTCCAAGGACACTGAAATAAATATGAATATAACAGCTCTGACATTTAAGTAAATATTGTGGCTGGATAGGAGTTCTGCTTAACTATGTGATGTTCTGTGTGTTTTAATCTGCTTTAAAGTTTCCTGATTTTGTTTTATGCAGATTGTTCGTGCTCAAATGCACATGCTATTCCTTTTGTTGTTGTAGGTTTTTTTGACACGTTTCTTTCTTTTTTTTATTTTGCATAATAAATGTGAGCTTATTTCTGTTATCAACCTGTTAGTCTTGGTTTGTCTTCAGGACAAAAAAACCCTCTTTTTTTATACATCATGTGCATGTCTAAATATGCCGGGACATGTGCTAATTAACTGATAATTAACACAGAAAATATTGACCTCTTTCTATATTGCATGAAAGGTTCCCTTCTTTGTCAGGAAGGAGAAAATATGTGACAGGAAATACGTCAACGTCTGTGGACCTATGAATATGTTATTGTCTTACTGGCTAAAGAAGCTTAAGTGCATGTGTGTTTTTGGTATTTCATCCTATTTCGACCAACTGGAGTATGATATGGTGATTTTTTTTCTAATTATTATTATTATTATTATTATGATTATAAGCACACCCTTATTTCCACAACTTCTTTACATCTGCTTTTCTTCATTTCACTTGATCATTGAATTCCACCATGGCTGGCCAGTTGATTTTTAATTTTTCGCCTCTCTCCTCGTTGGATTTGACTTCATAACGTTTACAATAGATCTATTATGGTATCATGGACAGGAAAACAGAAAAGCCATGATGTACAAATTTGTCACTCACTTACAGATACAATGCCTGGCTAAATAAAATAAAGCAAATAGGTAAGATCCTTCCATTAGATAATTACTGCCGTGGTTAAAGTTTTAGCAGACTAGGGTTATTGGCGCATCAGGGTAAGAAGAGATTGTGAGATTTTTTTATTGTGTTTTCTCTTGATTGTGTAAAGCCGCTTTGTGACAATGACACTTTACAAATAAAATTGAATTGAATTAAAAGAGAGGCAGATAAAGTGAAACACCCATCATGACTAGTGCCTACCGGATAAGCCTGTGGGGGCAGTGTTATGATCTGGGGTTGTTTCTGTTTTTCTGGTCAGCAACATTATATGCCCCCCCCAAAAAATAGGTCTGCTGACTAGCTGAATATACCGAATTACTTTTTTTTTTTTTTTTTCATCAATGGATTTTTTTATCCCTGATGGCACAGGCATAATTTAAGATAACAATGCCAGGATTAATCAGGGTCAAATTGTGAAACAGTGATTCAGGGATCACAACACAATTTTTACACATGGATTGGTGACCACAGAGTCCAGACCTTCACCCCATTAAGAATCTTTGGGATATGCTAGAGAAGACTTTACACAGCAGTCTAATTCTACTATCATAAGTATACGATTTTGGAAAGAAATTAATGCAAAATAAATGCTTAAAATAATAGGTTATCAAAACCATGCCACAACCATAATCAAAGCAAAAGGCAGTAAAATGAAATAGTAGATTGTATGACTTCTTTTTTGTTTGGCTGGGCAGTGTATTTAGCTCATCCATTACTCATCTACTTTTCCTGCTAGCAGTGCATACTGGGTCCTTTAAAAAAAATCAATATGCTACTACATGTTACATGTTAATAATTACAGTAGTAAAATCAATAAACATCACATATGTTTTACAATCAAGCACTAATGTAAACCAATACACCATCTACTAAGCTCTTGGCATATTAATCTATTTAAGATTGGGGTCATGACAATTTCAAGATTTGTAAATTAATCATTAAGACAAGATGACACCTTGGCACCTCTAATAACTTCATAAATGCATCTGGACATGACCTTTCCAACAGTCATCATTATGCAGTGTACCCCCTGTGTTCATTCTGCACTCAGTTCATACTATAAATGCCACATCATTGTCTTTGTGAACACTTGAGTTCAGTTTGAGTTCAGTTTATGAAGCAAAGGCTCCTGTGTAGCCTACGAAATCAAATCAATTTTCTTGTAAATGACTATGAGAAGGTATTTTGAATGAGCTTTAGACTTGTACAACTGGCATCTACATTTGTTTAGTGTCTTTGTAAAAGCCACAGTAAATTACATAAACAGCATGATTGTCTTCATTTATTTCAGCAACATTAAAGTGTGTTCTCTACCATTCTGTCTATGATTTATAAAGGTGGTTACAAAAATGACTCCACAAACATTTGATTTTCAGATTTTACTAATATCTGTCAAATACTATTTTCATTTTAATATGGGCTCAAAATGAGTGGTGCACTGGGAAATATGGGAGACGCATTAGAGCTGTAAGGAGACGTTACTTTTTTTAAAAATGCTGTCGTAATAGAGAATATTGAGATGTTCTTTAGCTTTTTTTTCATCCAATTTTTGTATTGATTTAGCTTTTTCTTGTAAATCATAATGGTCTATTTGCCAGAGCATGGAGATATTATGATTGTTTTATTGACACTTTGAAAAGCAGTGCAGTGGTCTGTACTGCAGTGTCAATAAAGATGTAATATGTAATTAATCATTGCTGGTTGACAGATTCATTTGGCATTCATTACAGTTTTAAAGCCTTTTTTTAAATCTCTGATACAGAATAGAAGTTCCATGATTTACAGTATTTACAAAAATGGCCATGCCAATTTTGTTAAGCAAGTATTTGGGCAGCTGTAGTTAACAAACCCCAAAATATAAGTGGTCTACATTGACTTGTAATACTGACTATTTGGATACTAAAATTACCTCCATTTATTTTTGTATGTAAACATTGCTATGACTCTCTGCTGCTAAACGTTGTCCATATTACCAAATTCATATTCCTAGTATCCTGCCCTGGACTATTCCACACTTACTCAAACACTCGTACAGCAAAGCCTACTAATGAATGTACACATGACCTACATTAAAAATAGAACCTCAGATTGACTCAAACATTGTTAACATTTCTCTACCAAAGAAATCAGACATTTTGTGACAAGAACTCATGTTACCTTTTTTTTTTTTCTTTGGAGAGGCAGCCTTCACTTGTCCAACATCTCAACCAATTATGCATTCTTTTCATTTTGACAGAGACCTTCCGTTATTCAGTGGAAGTCTTGAAGAAATGCGCCTGTCACTTTTCATCTGATCTTAATTTTGTGGAGGGGAAAAAGATAAAAAGCCACTTGAAATTCACATTTGATATTTGTGTGCACCAACGTCATTGGGTTTGTGTAATCAGTGAGACTGGGAAAACGAGGGCGAACGGAGATTGGCAGAGTGTGAAACGGGACCCAGGGGGAGAAGTGGCGAGTGATTTCCAGGGTCTCTGTTTGTTAATTTGGTCAACATCGCATGGTTATTTGTGTGGAAATGAGCAGCCCCTTTCCCCTGGCACTTTCACTGGGGTTCTGGCTCCCCTTCAGCTCTGTGCAGATATGAGCTAGTGGGATATTGCAGCATGAATAAATCAGCACAGTATGCATGATTTTTTTCCTTTTAAAAAAAGCTTTTTAATCTGTTGCAGGGTTTTATGGTATTTCTGCAGTTTAAACCCCTAGATATTAGCTTTTCTACAGTATATGTTTAGGATGATATTGTGGACTGCCAGAAGTTATACCTGTGCATTATCGTCTACAGCCAAGATTAGATATCCAATCTAAATCTCTCTGTTTCAAGCTGACTTAATACTTTTTGAAGTTTAACATTTTCTTCCACACACTCTGAGCCATTCCCTTTATTTGTGATCGAAAATGTTTATAGTGCCTAAGTCATTGAGAAAATATATATTTGTGTGTGTGTCTGTGTGTGTGTGTGTGTGTGTGTGTGTATATATATATATATATATATATATATATATTATTGATGATATTACATCTGTGTACGGATATGGTTGCTATGGAAGCAACCATAGATCATTACACCTGCCACCTGGCTGCTTGGGCTCTAAGCATGATGGGTGAATCACTTTATGATCTTCCTTCCTTACCCTGAAGTGCACATCGCTCTGGTATGGGGTAAATCTGGACTCGTCAGACCACATGTCTCCATTGCTCCAAATCTTCATTTGCACAATTGCAAGCCTTTTTTAGATTAGTTGTGTCATATACTATAGGCACACAGCTGTTTGGGCCCAGTCCTGTGGGTTATCATTGCATTGTTCATGTAGAAATGCTCTTAATTTCACTATTAAGCATACTGTAGCTATGATTTTTACTGACGACTTCTTACAATGTAACTTCACCAAATGTTGAAATGATCTTATTAATCGTTTTTAATTTTTTGCCCTGACCACATTTTTATCAAGAAGTTGTAGCATTTCAAGTTTTAATAATATGTTCCATGGTTCTAATTCAATGGCAGTATTTTCAATGTTTTATTTTTACTTGATGGAAGTTAAGTTTTTACATTGCAAGTTAAGCCTTTATTTGCTAGCTATATATATATATATATATATATATATATATATATATATATATATATATATATATATATATATATTACTGCACGGTGAAATTCTTTCTTCATAAATTCCAGCATACCTGGAATCAGAGCACAGGGTCAGCCATGATGCAGCGTCCCTGGAGCAGATAGGGTTAAGGGCACAACAATGCTGAAACTGTGCCTTTTTACGACCACAGGATATAAGACAATAAAACCTATTCACTGCATCAGTTAAGCTTGAAAGAACTGTTTACATTTGTAACATATTCTTTGGAATTATGCCATCAAAGGCTCTAAGGATATATCCAATTAAAGGCATCAAGTAACATTTTGGTCAGGAAGTTTATTTAATTAATAATGGGGTTGAAAAAAAATATTTGCTGAAGTAGGATGACATAAACCCAACCACAGAAATTGCATAGTTGACATCAAGTAAATACAATTTTGGCATTTTGTTTTTGCAATGGTCCCAGGCAGCCAAAAAGTGAGCCCAATTTTGGATCAAAGTAGGTTTGAAAATACCATTCTGCTCCCAGTGGCTTAATAGGAAAGTCAGTTTGAAATCCAGTATTGCCACTGCCATCCATTTCTAGGAACTCTCTGAGCAGGTGTGATGGCATATACAATCTCCCCTGTAAATCACAATGACACTAGTAAATCATGAGTGTCTGTGATCCTGGCCAACAGAACTTTACTTTGAATGCGCTATGCTGTCTTGTGGTGCAATATGGGGAAAAGGGTAAATGCCCAACTGAATAAGCTATACGCCTGCATTTATACAAACCACTAAATTAATGAGGGCAGGGAAATAGACAAATGATAATGTTATATTAAGTAAAGTTCAATGGTAACATTTTATATTATTAAAGCGTTACAAAGGTCATGTCAGATAAAAATAATCCTACACAGCGTCACTCACTTTAATAACTGCTTAGAGATGTGACCCATGGTAAAAATGAAGTGCATCAATGCAAAATGCAATCTTTCTAAACAAAAAAAAGATCTTTAACTGGTCACATCCTCTTACACAAAAAAGTCTTAAATTATTTATTTCTTATCTGTAATTGCAATCAATTGCAGCTGACACTGATGTAAGGTCCCTTAATGGCACCTCAGAACTCTTAACATTAATGAACTGTGGCTCAATCTGTCACCACTGATATAACGGTTCTCTTCTCCATAAAACAACTTAAAAGGAGAGAAATAAGGTGACTGTGATAAAAACTGACAAAAAGCAACTATTTTAATTTCTCCCTTGGTATCTTAATAAAGATTGATGCAGAATTTTCAAATTGTTTGAGCAATAAAGAAATGACCTTGCTTGTGTTAAACAAGAGCAACACACGAGAGCAAGTAGGCCAGTTTTTGTCCCTGTGAGTCTAACGCAGTGGCAGGGAGAATAGGGAATTGGAACAGCTGCAAGTCATGAGTGGGTGTTAGTTATGAGAGAGGGAGAGAGAAAGAGCGAGAAAGAAGACTGAAGAGATATATGGAGGCTTTGGGAAATGGGAGAAGCACTCAACAATGCAGGGATAATGCATCCAAACATATTTGTGCCGTTAGAGGAAAAATAGAAGAGAGGCAGAAAGTGTAGAGAGGATTAGCATGACACATGATCGATAGTGAATTAAAGGCCTGGTCCTCTACTCATTAAAGCAAGCACTGACACTACAATGGAAATGACAGTGGAGTGAAAAGTACCATTTGAAAATGCATGCAGAGAGCTGAACTATAATGTCAGTGAGTCATCAAGAAACATAATAACATTGGATTTATTTGCGAAATGAATAAGTGCTACTGTCAGTCATTTTTAGCATGTAATATGCACATTAACAAACAAGGCATCTCATCAACACTTAATATAAATAGACCTCTAATTCCAACACTATCTTCCAACACTTGGAAATTTGTCTTGGAGCTTATCCTCATGGAGACCTGACCATGAAGTCCCCACAAGGTAAGCCTGTCAGATATTCCTATACTAATGAGGACCCCATTAAAATGGCATCCAATGAATATGTGCCTCAAACACGAACAAATACAGCCAATGAAATAAAGCGCTTCGAATTTCTGGTGTCACTTTTGCTGCAAATGCAGTAATTTTTTCAGATTTTGTGGTTATCACACCTTCACAGAGATTTGAAGAATCCTGGCTGTGGATTGTACACAGTGCAACTGGGATTTAAACTTAGCTAGGTAAATGTGTCATCTGCACTACTCAGTGATATCTTGTATATAAAATAAATTCCCTGAACTGCTGCCCATTTCTCTTTACTTTTACTCCAGTCATTCTAAAGGAATCATTTCTGACATTAAGAACTTTCCATTTCATTCTTCCAACTCAATCCAACAGCTTTATTATGGATGTCATGAGTCAGCCATGAAGCCAAGCAGAGGTGGTCCAGGCCATTCAAGATGAAAGGATGAAGGAGAAATATAATATATTGTCATTTCTTTATTCATGTCTCTCTGCAAAGTATGACTTATGTGAAGCATTATTTAAGCAATTTGGAGCAAGCCCTTCCTCTTAGTTAACTTTTAGGATGAGTTAAGCATTAAAGTGCTGCTCATAAAAAGCTAAACTGTGCATATTAATAAAATGAAATGATTGGCTATTACTTGACTGATATTTATTGATGCGGACACTGTCAGTGATTGTCAGTTAATGGTGATAACTCTGTAAGTGGAAGATAATTAATGCCTGTTTAACTAGAGTAAAATGATAGATAGATGGTGCCGTTAAGCATAATGCTTGAGGAAGTAAGTAACTGAATCTATGAATCTAAATTTTCTTAAACACTTTCTGGTATTGTAATGTGCGGCAGCATTTTCTCCAAGGTTATACATTTGGGGATATTATAATAAATGGAAATGGGTAATAACATGTTTTTTTTTGTGTGTTGACAGATTAATTAATGTCATTGCTACGAATGTAGCTAAAGCATGAACATGTAACAAATTATATGAAATGGTAGTTTTTAGCCATTAATTAATTATTACAATTTGTTTATTTTAATAGGCGTAAATGTCTAGGTCTTCATGAGAAAAATTTAGGTTTGAATTTTAAAGTTTTTATTATGGTGTTTTATTAGTGTTGGCAATGTCCAAGGAAGACAAGCTTATTTTGACCTGAAAAAAAAAAAGGTCTCTGACTCAGACGCTGGCTTCAGGGATCCTGTCTGATTAACATTTTAATTAACACAAAATATTGCTAACTCTCGGCCATTCTCAGAGTCTCTACTCAAACAGATTAATTAATGTGTGTTCGCCCTACTCAGCTGGCCTACAAAGTGATTATTAAGGAGAGGGGGGAAAAAAACCTTTGGATGAAAAAATGTCATCACCCAACCCCTTTACTACAGTATATACGATGATTCTTTTCTAAAGCGAAAAACAGGGGTACAACTTCAGACGTGCATTCACAAAACCAAAAAACATCTTAATTTTACAGATTTTTTTTTACCTAATCTAAACCATAGCCCACTTACCATTGTAACCAGAAAGAAGATAAAGAAGAAGCAGAGGTTTTTTGGTTTTTTTTGTAATATCTGCATAATTTAAGACACTGCAGTTTTTTGTTGGGGATTAATTTAAATCTACAGTGTGTTCTTGGTTCATTTTTAAGAAAAACTATAGAAATTATAGATTGTAAAGTAGTTGAAGATATACTTTACATACTTATACAGAATGGGCAATTTTTACATTAAAAATACTTGTATGAACAGTGTTGAGTGTAACGTGTTACAAACTAATGCGTTAAAGTACTTGGATTTCTTTTTTCAAATTCAAATTCAAATTTTATTTGTCACATACACAGTCATACACAGTACGATATTCAGTGAAATGCTTATACAACCCACAGTGACCTTAAAAAGAGAATTAAACCTTATAATAAGAAATAAATATGAATAAAAGAAATACGATAGAAAATTAAATTTAACTAGGATAAAAATAGAAATTAAAATAGAAATATACTGTACATAAAAATAAAAATAGAAATATACTGTACATAGAACATTTCTTTAAAAATTTAATATTGGTAAAGAAAAATGGTGTGAAAATGTGCATAGAAAGTGACTTATGAAGGTGCCTTATTAAAGTGTCTTTGTGCAATGGTCCAGAATGTAAACATAAACATGTAAGTGTAGATGTGAGTGTAGGTGTGTGTGAATGTGTCCAGAGTGTCCATGGATGTTAAAAGATTGTACTAGATCTGCATGGTGATGTAGTTGAGAGACCTTATCGCCTGCGGGAAGAAGCTCCTCCTCAGTCTCTCTGTGTTGGTCTTCAGGGAGCGGAAACGCTTTTCTGACCTCAACAGAGAGAACAGTCCATTGTTGGGATGGCTGAGGTCCTTCACGATCTTCCTGGCCTTGGTCCAGCACAGCTTGCTGTAAATTGAGTGCAGGTCAGGGAGCTCGGTGCGGATGATGAGCTCAGTACAACCCTCTGTAGAGCTCGTCTGTCCTGCATGGTGCTGTTCCCGAACCAGGTCGTGATGTTTCCCGTCAGGATGTTCTCTATGGTGCAGAAGTAGAAATTTCTGAGCACCTTGGAGGGCAGTCTAAAGTCTCTCAAGCGTCTGAGGTGGTACAGACGCTGCCGGGCCTTTTTTACCACGGTGTTGATGTGACAGGACCATGCCAGGTCCTGCGTGATGTGAACACCGAGGTATCTGAAGCTGTCCACTCTCTCCACTGGGCTTCTGTTGATGACTGGAGTCCGGTAGTTCCTCTCCTGCTTTGTATTGAAGTCCACTATTAACTCCTTTGTCTTGCTGACGTTCAGGAGGAGATTGTTCCTCTGGCACCAGTTCTCCAGATTTCCAATCTCCTCCAGGTAGGCCGTCTCGTTGTTGTTTGTGATCAGGCCGACCACGACAGTGCTCGTAGTGGCCACGCAGTCATAGGTGTACAAAGAGTACAGCAGGGGGCTCAGAACACAACCCTGGGGGGCTCCAGTGCTGGGAGTGAGTGAGGCTGAGACATGTCTGCCCATCCTTACTACCTGTGGTCTGCCAGTTACGAAGTTGGATATCCACTGACACATAGATGAGCTGAGTCCGAGGTGCTCCAGCTTGGTGGTGAGTGTGGAGGGAATTATGGTATTAAATGCAGAGCTGTAGTCGATAAAGAGCATTTTAACATAATTCCCTTTCCTAGTGTCCAGGTGAGTAAGTGATGTGTGTAAGAGATGGGAGATTGCATTGTCTGTGAAATGGTTTGGGTGGTATGCAAACTGTAGATGGTCCAGTGTGTTGGGTAGTGAAGAAATGATGAAGTCTCTGACCAGGCGCTCAAAGCACTTCATTAACTTACTGAGGTGAGAGCTACAGGGTGATAATCGTTGAAAAAAGCAGGATGAGGTTTTTTGATGTAAAAAGTAATCTAATGCGTTAAGTTCACCATTTAAGTACTCAGTTATTTAGTTATATATTTTTTTAATTTTAAAAAGTAACGTCCCCCAATAAATAAAATCTGCATAAATGCAGCGTGCAGATTAAATAAAAGGCAACAACATGTGTTGGTATAGTAAATTTGTAATTTCTAAACAAAAAACATCACTGCATTAATGCATAGGGACCCTGTTTCTTTGTTAAACAGCAGCATAACTTTATAAATCCTTTTATTTTTAGGATTTCATTATGTGAAGCATCCGTCATGAAAGTGCATTATATGGCCAAAATTTCTGTGGACATCTGAGCATCACACCCATCCTGTATGTGGTTCATTTCCAAATTGTATCATAAAGTGAAACCACAAAATTGTATAGCTCATGAAGACATGCTGTTCATGAAAACATGGTTTGAAAAGGTTGAAATGGAAGAACTAGAATGTCCTGCTCAGAACCCTGACCTCAACCCTTTAGAAAGAAGGAACATTGACTGTACCCTAGGCCTCCTCATCCAACATCAGTGCCTGACCCTACTATTGCTCATATGGCTGAATTACTTCAAATTTCCAGAGCCACACTCTAATGTCTAGTAAAAAGCTTTTTGGATTGCAGATCTCTGTGCATGGTGTAAGGGTAATTATTTTATTGATGTACATCTTTGACTTAAGCAAATTAAGTAAAGAAGAGATCCCTCAGTGTAATTGATTGCGGACAATGATTGTTGCTGGGACAATTATTAGTTTTACAAAACATTCTAAAAGAATCTATAATTCTTACTCACTGGTCCTCAATTTTTCTCTATTGATCAAGGATGCAAAGTAAAGTACCTCTGAGTGCTAAAGTCTCATAAGGAGTCATAGCTGCTTATTATGAGGTGTGGATGGATGGTATTAAGCACTCGAGTGGGCTAGTGCCCACTTCACAAATACCATTAAAAAAACAACCTCGAACAACAAATTTATCAGTGGTAAATTAACACCTAAAGCATCCCAGTGAAAACAATGCTGCTTCACTGTACACTTGAGGTATTAATTTAACACCTGATTTTGTCATGCTCCAGCTGAGATCGTGACTTGAAGCAACGTTGTTAAGACCAGAACATCTTGTTACTGAACTTGTTAAAGGAAGACCAGCAGCACACGTGGTATTTTAGGATGCCCGGATATATCAACATAAAAAAATCGCTTGTGAATGTAGCATGCTCTTTTTTGTTGCCAGATTTCAAATGTGGCACACAATATAGTGAACAGAGAGAATTACATTAGGAGGTGGAAAATAAGAAGCAGAGGAAATGAATAATTCAGCATTCATGAAGAAAAGCAGCAAGATTCTGCTAATTAGAGTCACATACTTTCTGTAGACTTTCTATAACTGAAAATATAATTTTATGCAACATT
Source organism: Clarias gariepinus (assembly GCF_024256425.1). Lineage (NCBI taxonomy): Eukaryota > Metazoa > Chordata > Actinopteri > Siluriformes > Clariidae > Clarias > Clarias gariepinus. The sequence goes on from NC_071103.1 coordinate 32,115,878, forward strand.
TTAAGTTTAACACTTGACCATACAATGTGTGAATCATTCAAAAATGATCAGTTTTATAATTAGAGTATTCACATTTTAAGTCAGATAACAGCCTATTACCACATTCCTCCAACTATCCATCATCTGTTTAGGCCTTATTTGGTTGTAGCATATAAAATATTATAATTAATGTTGTTCTTTTGATTTGTGAAGAATTCTGCCAAGCCAAAATCAAGTCATTTAAATCTGAAATACACCTTAAAGGTAAGGCATTCATGCGAGCCATAAATGCCCTTGTCATTCTTTTGGTTAACTGTCAGAATGTCACATGAAACTGCTGATTTAAAAAGACATGCAATTTTATATTTCTTGCTATAGCAAGCATAGACATCTGGACTTTTGAATCTTGATGGTATTTTTGCACTGATCTGCTGGGGCCTCATCATTTATATTCAAGACAAGAAGAGCTTTTCTGTCATTCCCTCTCATCACAGACATTCTGGAATGAAATACAGTTTACCCAGACCACCATTTTACATAAGGCAATATCAGACAAGGTAGACAGAAGGAAAAAAACAACGAACACATTAATTAATTTCAAGTGTCAGGAATAAATAACTATATTTATTAAAATATAAAATGAACTTTACCTACATCAAGAGCAGAACAACATCATCATACAAATAGTGTTAGAAAAAAGACAATATAATACAATAATAACTGCTAATAGCAATGAATAACACTTTCTATAAATACCATATTTCTACATTATTATGAAAATGTTTATATTATTAAAACTATGCTTTCTTGTATAAACTGTACATGCATGATGGTAATTATTCCTCAATTGTTCCATAAAAGTTGGATCTGGGATATGCAAAAATAATTATCATTTTATACATCAAAGTTTAACACTTGACCATACAATGTGTAAATAGTTAAAAAAATGATCAGTTTTATAAATAAAGTATTAACTCTTATTATAAAATTGAATATACGGTTGAATATACTGCACAAGAGCTCTGACTCGGGGCACACCACAGACACACAGAGGCGAGGTCTTATGAGAAAAGGGTAGTTTTATTAGGAAATGAAGAAAAGTGTGAAATGTAAAGAGGGGGGAGGGAAGAAAGGAAAGGAGTGAGGTTGTGCATGTACGGGTCGCAAGCAGTGTCCAGCTGGCATACAGGCACGCAGCTGTGGCAAAGTAGGCTCGTGAAAACGGCTCCTCAGTGGCACAGTTGGAGTCATGTCTGGAGTCAAACGCAGCAAACATTGAGGGAGGGACTCCCTCAGCAACCCAGGCCATCCTATGCACCCAAATAAATTTAGACCATAGACATCCCTTTTTTTTTTTACTGAATTAAATGTATTACACAGTATGACAACCGTATTTAAATATTTATAAGCAACTTTGAAGTAAAGCAGTCCTTATATCTTGCACATGCAAGCCTCAAGGCTTCTAATTAATAGAGGTCCTAAGTCTGTTCTTTACAAACTTCAATGTAGAGAAGCTTGTGCCAGACTCTGCTCTCCAACCTTAAAACCCTCATCAGCACCTAAAAGGTTGGCATCTTCTTCTGAGAGCTTTGAGAGCTCCACTGTATATACTGTATACATACACTACCATTCAAAAGTTTTAGAACACTTTCTAACTCCATGATCCCTCCTGATTTTTATTTCTTTCTACATTGTAAAGGAATGCTGAAGGCGTCCAAAAATGCATTAATCTCCTCTGAACAGTTGATATTGAGATGTGTCTGCTACTTATGCGTAAAGACTTCATAACGCCTCTAATCTGAGGTGCTGTTTATTGGTCATTTTTCAGGCTGATAACTCTAAATGAACTTCTCATCTGCGGCAGAGGTAGGTTTTGGTCTCGTCCTCCTGGGATGGTCTTCATGAGAGCCAGTTTCATTTTGGTGCTTGACGGATTTTGCAAATGCACTTGACAATACTGTGTCTTAAAATAACAACTAACTGTTGTTTTTCTTGTTGTTACGTAATTACCTAATCCCATATGTGTTATTTTATAGTTTTGAAATCCCCAGTATTGTTGTAGAATGTAAAAAATAAATCATTAAACCAAAAAAAAAAGAAATTTGCAAGTGTTTGCACTAAAACTTTTGAACGCTAGTGTACGTATATATCCCCAAGATAGGAACACGCTCTTGTTTGTAAATTCAACAAACATTGTATAGGTATTAGGATATTTACATTTAGGCATTTGGCAGACGCTTTTATCCAGAGCGACTTCCATTTTTATCTCATTATACATCTGACGGTTAAGGGTTAAGTGCCTTAAGGGCCCAAAACTTGGTGGTTGTCGGGTTTGAACCTGGGACCTTCTGAACTGTAGTCCAATGCCTTAACCACTGAGCTACCCCTGGCCCTAGGATACTAACACAACTGGCTACACACAGTATAAAATTAACATGTTCCTTAATCTTGTCCTTGTTCTTTAGAATTGTGCCAATGGTCGAATGATTCCTATTAAAAAAAACGAGCACATGACAATGTTTGCCAGATGTATGCTTATATAAAAATATTTATTAATAAAAATGCATCCCGTTTGTTTTTCCTTTTTTTACCTAGTGAGAGATGTTTTGGAGTTACTTATACTACTACTGCATAAACATCATAACCACAATAATCTGGGCCAATTAACGGCTGATGTAAAAGAAGCAAACCAAACACCATGAAACAGCAGGATGCATCAAAAACATATTTGCATGACTGAGAAAACTAGCAGAATGAGAGGAGGGGGGTGTGCCACATCATGAAACTACTGTATATGAACATGTAGCAAAGGGGAAAATTTTAAGGATGGGGAAATTTAACATTTAATGTGATTTATATGTCTTGGTATACTTAAGGATTGTCTGTCAGCAAAGTTTATCACATAAAAATATCTCACTATGAAATTTTATTACCTGTATTTATACAAACCCAAAAAGGGAGAAACTTTGCATATCCTATTCAACCTGCCTGTTTTATATGTAATTATATAAATCTAAATCCTGAAATGTTATGCTATACACATGTTTGTTAAAAACACTATGCATAGCATGTATCAGCTTATACAGTAAGTGCATTGGATAGGATAGATGGTTTCTGAAAATTATTACTATTTCATTTATCTTTAAATTTTATCCTTAAATTTTCTTGCCATAAAAAAACAACCGTCTAATTGAACTGTTACTTGTGCATATGGAAGCAATATGTCTACAGTGAAAGAGACATCAGTTGAATATTGTATGCACTGTCCTTCACACAAATACAGTCTGTGCTGCCATGTGTCTGATAAAGAAGATTTGCTTTAACACTCTAATTATTTCTGGTTACTGCTGGGTCTCCTGTGCCATGTGGAGCATCTAAGCCATTGTTACGCTGCCAAAAATTACTGGAGCCATAAGAGAGTTTGCTCAATCAAATAGCCATTCAGCCAGCTCACTGAAGATCACCTATGCACAATGTCTACAGAAAGGTCTATTTTCATAAATAAATCACATAATTCAGTGAACTAATAAGCCCTGTATTTAATCAAAGCCTAAAGTTTAAAATTTATGGTGAGACATGTAGTTGGACAATCTGCACTATATTTGCATTCGATAACCAGAATTTAACAGCCGCAACAGTTTCAACATTAATAAACCCATAATGAAGAATTTAAATAGGGAATAAACATGATAGGGTGCTGTGTAGGAATATAACCAAAAAAGTGGTATTAAATACAGTATACTTATTTATTCATCTTCTATATTGATTATCCGGGTGGGGTACATCCTGGACAGGGTGCCAATTCATCACAGGGCACACAGGCACATATATCCAAAACACAAATTAGAGTAATCTGCATGTCTTTAGACTGTGTGAGGAAATGTTTGTACATTGTTTAGAACTCGCTTTGTTAATGATATCTTTACATTGCATACATTATATATATATTAGTTCTGACCAATGTACAGATTTTCATTTCACACATTAGAGGACCAGAAACCAGTCTTAGAAAATATCCTGTCAGTATGTATGTCTGTATGTCTGTATGACTGTCCAGCTTCACGCAAAACTGGCTAAACAGAATTTAATGAAATTTTGCCAGTCCTTTAGTATCTGTCTGAAGTTAAATGGGCACCACAACTTAAATCAAAATTTTGAGTAGTAGTGATGCAATGAGCAGTTATGTGTCAGATTAAATCACAGCAGACATTGCTTTTTTGGACAAATATAGTGCCTTTTCCCTGAGGCGTGGCTAAAAGTGTCACTTAATAGAGCCAATAAATTCAGTGCTTTTTCTCTCTTAAAGAAGCATGACTATACTCGTCAGGCAACAGAGCCAATCAACATGAGAGTTTTGCACCTACAAAGTGCCTAAATCTTTACCAAACAGAAACAAATTTATGACAAAACATGGCTTACTCCAAAAAATTAAACAATAGACTATGAAAAATTAACCCTTAAAGATGTACAGATCATTGTTTAAAACCAGTTTGCCTCATATGTTCCAAAACCGTGGCGATAATAAAAGGTAGTGCTGTGAAGCTCCACTATGAGGTAAAACAAACGTTCGTTAGAAAACCTAAACCAAATGTTTTACTGGTATTATGTAATAATTTCGCGGCTGAAGTGGTATAAGTTAATTAAATATATTAAAAGACTGCATTTTATATACAACAAATTTAACTTCATCAAATTATTGATTATCCATTTTTATTAAATACATTTTTAACTAATTATGCCTTATTTATCATAGAAAGGTACTATACAAATAATAACATACTAAAAAAGGCACCTTAGTATCAGCCTGTGAGTTGGCTTGACTTGCTTATTCTGTATAATAATGATTAATATAAATGCAATTTTTCTTATTAGTCCTTAAGGTTATTTGTACGCATCATACTACCAGTACTATCAAGTGCAAACAAACAACACAACTGGGAAGCTGTTATATGAAGAGTTCTACTGTATATATAATTAATTGTATATCTTTGGGGAGTAAGTGCATGTAAAATTGTTTATTCAATTCAATTCAATTTTATTTATATAGCGCTTTTAACAATGGTCATTGTCTCAAAGCAGCTTCACAAAAAAAAAAAAATAAAGTTTTTTTTTTTTCTAGAAAAGAAAAGAAAAGAAAAGAAAAGAAAATAAGAAAGAAAAGAAAAGAAAATAAGAAAAGAAAAGAAAAGAAGAAAAGAAAAGAAAAGAAAATATTTAGTGGAATATTCTCAACGGAAAAAGCCAGAGAGTAATCCTGAGGAATAGTTCTAGGTGACCATACCCCATTACTGTGTCCTGTCCCATTTTACATTTTTCTTAAGTATTTAAAATTTCAGCACCCACCACTGGGCTTATTACACACAGTTTATTAAATCGGTAATTTGTAGTATTTACTAAATTAAGATGAGTTCATGTGTTATCATTGGTTTTACTGGGAAGTGTCTGTTACATCTCAAATAACTGTGATGTTATTAATATAATTATGATTATTATTATTATAAACACTATAACCCAACCTGCTAGAACCTACATGCACACACACACTTCATTCTCTACTACATAAATAATGGACAATTTAAAGACCCAATCACTTCTTTTTTTTTTTTTTTGCTTTACTATAATTTTTTAGTTGTTTATTTATTTTTCATTTTTTTGTACTGCAATGTACCATATCTGTACCATATTTAATTATTAATTTACAGGTAAGATTTCATTTTACCAGAGCAGACCGCAATACATACTCTTTCTCATTCAAATCCAAAGTATTCAAAACAATGCAAATTTATTGTGCACTTCGAGTGCTGCTGGGCTGTGTATGTCTAAAATATACAGTGTAAGATGCAAAGTTCTTAGGGGGAAAAAGCATATTTAAAAGGAGATGCTTAGAGAATATTGTATTCAGGTAGGGAACAAACTGTAAAGCCACAGCCACATCTGAGTCACCTTTTATGTTGGCCCTTTTAATGTATAAAGGGGATCCACTGGCATTTATCCTTAACTTACACTGGATATTATTCCTAGAAGTACGCTGGCGTTTCAACTACCTTTTCTTCAGTCACTGTTGTTTACCTATTATTCTCTGGAGGTAATACACCTGACAGCTGGTTTACACCAGTGGATCTTCACTTTTAGCTAGATTCGTAAATTGCTTCTTGAGAATAGACACGGCAAATAGTGTCTTAGAACACTTAAGATCATTAGGCTGGGGTGATGCATCAGGCAGGTAGGCTGACATGAGCAGATTAACCTCACTGTTTTTAGAGCGCTGCTCCAAAGTGCAGTTTCCGAACACTGATTTGGCTACTCTGTAGTTTTGTGCGTGTGTGTGTGTGTGTGTGTGTGTGTGTGTTCTCTTCTTTTGCATGTTTAAAAAACTAACAGGCTATAAGTATTGATTTGCAATATGCTACAGTTAAATTTTGCTTTTAGCTCAATTTGTTTTAGTACTCCTCTTTTTATTTAATATAAAAGAGACACTGCAAATAAAAATTATAATAAAAAGTAGCAAGTTGCAAGATTTCCAATATACAGAACCTCCAGAATATAATATTTTCATTAACATGATCGCTGTCCTCAAAGTATGATTGCTCAAGCTCATCAGAATTTGAATGCCCTCACCTGGTACTTATTCATCACCTCTCAATAATTAAATAATAATAATAATAATATTTGTTTTCATTCTGGTTTGCTTAAATATGTATGATTTTCAGCCTTACTTTTCGTTTTTTTAAAGGTTGTTCATCCTGTGCATAATATGTTGTACTGTCCTTTAAAAAAAGATAACATAAATTAATATAATGCAAGTGTAGGTTACTGTTAATGTTGTTTATCATGTATTAGTGTTGAAGTTGTTGGGTTGCTTTGGTTAAGCAATGCATCATAGACCTTAATGACCTACAGTGTATGTATAAATCTATACAGTATGTAGAAGCACACAATGCTCTACAATGACTTTTTATGCAGTACCATTAGGATTTCCCTTCATTAGAACAAAGAGGTCCAAACCCATTATAAGAAAAGCAGAGCCTCTATGCATACAGTGGGCTTCATGAGGACAAGTATCATTAAAGCAGGTGTGGAGGAGCTTGAGTGTCCTGCTGAGAGTTGATGATGTTTTTCAGGATTCAGTGACAGAGCTACAGGAGGGCCCTGCCCCCCTCCCAGTCTAGGTCGGGCCACGGCATACAATATAAAGTAAAAAAAAAAAAATTTAAAAATGGTTTGAGACCAATGGTGCTTTTGCAATATATCCAATGCAATCTTACAATTCCCCAAAAGGCAAAAATAATAAACAAAAATTCCCCATAACTGTCCCAAAGTGAAATAACTAACCTAGGCAACAAAAGAAACACAAATACACAGCTCTTTCCTTAATCTTTAGCTAACCAAAACCAGGAAGAAAATGGGTGTATAAAACACAGGCTTCCTAATAACCACTATTTTCAAATCATACACAGACAACTTAAGCAAGTTCTAAGAGCAAAACACAACATAGTCAGAAACAAGCAAAAGGTCATGCACAGATTAACCAAGACAACATACCAAATCAAAGGAGAAAGCAGATGGTCATACAAGGTATTTCTAAAGAATAACTTAACAACGATAAACTAAAGGAATAGTTTTGTAGCAGTTATAAACAGGCGGGGGTTTATATAGCCTTCCTGTCCTTTGTCCAATCAATGGTTAAGCAGGAGGCAGGAGTAATTAGTATAGAGAGGGCAATCATCCAATAGTTGGCAGGAAGCAGGAAGAAAGAACACTGAAGTGCATGCCAATCCCAGCACTGGCAGAAGCCCTTACATGGCACACAATTTAGGCTATATATATATATATATATATACCAATCAAAAGTCTAGACACACCTTCAAATTCAGTGATCTTTTCTGATTAATAAATTCAAATTCAAATTTTATTAGTCACATACATAGTCATACACAGTACGATATGCAGTGAAAGACTTAAACGACTGGCCGTGACCTTAACATTTTAAAAACAATTAACAAGAAATAAATAGTGCAATAAAATAAGAATAAGTTTAGCTATAGAACCCTAGCTGTAGAAAGTAAAACAAAATATATAAATACTTAAAAAAAAAAAAAAAAAAAATAAGAAATATATAAAATCTTATCTATACAATGTGGAAAAAATTTAAAGATGAATCTGAATAGAAATAAATGGAAATATCCAGGAAGTGTGCAAATGTGCATGAACGTGCAAATGTACAATGTCTATGAATGTCCGGGGTATGTGCGACTGTGCATGAGTTTTTTATTATTTATTTCTACATTGAAAAACAATGCTGAAGGCATCTACACTATATGCAATAATCTCCTCTGAGCAGTTGATATTGAGATGTGTCTGCTACTTACTGTATGCTCTGTCTCTAAAGCCTTCATTAAAGCTCGAACCTGAGGCGCAGTTAATTGGTATTTTTTATGCCAGTAATGAACTTTTCCGCAGCAGCAGAGCTAAGTTTTGGTTTTACTTACCTGGGATGGTCTTCATGAGAGCTAGTTTTATTATGCCGCTTGATGGGTTTGGCAAATGCACTCGACAATATTGTAATTGCAAAAACTGTTCTTCACGTTTAAAGAAAAGCTAACCCAGATAGCACAGGTACGTCGCGGAGACGTCTGCTAAAGAGCGTATCATCTGGTAAACATTGCATTCATTTTTTATAGTCGTTTTTTGATTGCTATAGATCGCCTGTTTGAGCTGTTAAATTATACATCGTTTTTACATCTATACAGCATCTATACGACGTATCTTTATCATCCGAAATTTGCTGGTATGTGGACGGGAAACATACTGTATATATATAAATAATCTGGAAATAGAGTGGAGAAACACCAAAGGAGAATTAACCAGAAGGTGGCAGTTGAGAAGATGTTGGCGGGCGTGGGGAAAGGTAAGCAGGAATTAATTCCCATCTTTCTAAATAGAAACGAAATACTGAACATAAATGTCACCTGCTGTTTAATGATGTTTAGTCACGTTATTTCAGTTTAAGCTATTTCTTGTATTTTTAATCACACTTAAAATACCGACGGTTATATGTGCGTGCTTAATCTGCGGTTCGGTTCTGGTTTCGGTCTGTTCTCATGAGTTGTGAAACGAGAGGAACAAAGTATAAATATTGTTCATTTGCTAAATTAAGTATCATGAATTTTAATTGAATCTATCTCCATATTTTTTCATAGCAGTTTGTGACTGAAAAGTGTCCTGTCTGTATCTGACTTCAAAAGTTTCCTGACCAACCGTATCTAACGGTCATATTTAAAAGACATAACGTACAGTTATAAAGTACAAAATGTTTATGTTGGTGTATAATTTTTTCTATGATTAATACTTATTTGTGGTGTTTTATGTTTTGTATATCACTTGTTAGTTGCTGCTGGTGTAAAACAGGGTTTTTATTAAATATAAAATTAAAATCACCGTTTCATTCCATTTGTCTTATGCTTCCTTCCTTTACAGAATTCTGTTGACCATGGTTAATTATAATTAACCGAGGTTATTTAATTAAAATAATGGGAGGGGGGTGTTTTTAATGAAACGAGGTCCATCTGACATGAATCAGACATTTGGCAGTTGTATGAACACATAATTAACATCGGTACAAATACGTAGGCTAAGCGTCGTTCTAACATCGGGCACGGACGGCTCGGCGACATCTTCCAGATGAGCAATCGCCCTCTGCCAGACATCTGCCAGATAAAAAAGACGAAAAAAAAAGCCCATTTAATTAGAAGGTGTGTCCAAACTTTTAACTGGTACAGATATATATTTAAATAGACATACTGTAGAATTCACATATTTATGAATTCTGATGTTTGCATGTTTGTCACCCTTAAGGATTTGGATCATCATACAAAATTTAACATTGCAGAAAAATAAAAATGCCTAATAAATAAAAACAATTGGAAAACAGTGGATTTCTTCATTAAATGAAAAAAAGCTACCTGGCCCTATTTGAAAAAGTAATTGTCCCCTCGTGATTTTTAAAAAGCTGAGTTACATTTCACTTGCCACACCCAGGCTTGATTACTGCCAGACCTTCATTTAAAAAGAACCTTTTCACAACGCAAGGGATGCTAAAAGATCCTAAATGAGAAAGACGAGATTTAAGAACAGGTAAGAAACAAAATAATTGACATGTGTCAGTCTGGAAAGGGTTACAAAGGCATTTCCAAGGCTTTGGACTCCAGAGAACCTTGAAACAATGGTGAACCTTCCCAGTAGTTGATGGCCTACAAAATTACTCCAGGAGCCAATGTGACCCATCCAGGAGCAGATAAAAGAACCCAGGACAACATCTAAAGAACTGCAGGTCATATTTAAAAGTCATAACGTACAGTTATAAAGTACAGTATTAAGGTTAAGGATTCAACAATAGAGAAGAGAACAAGAGACTGGGTAAAAATGGCATCCATGGGAGAGATACAGTACAAGGCAAAAGCCACTGCTGACCATCAAGAAATTAACAGAGGAAAAAATATCTTGATTCCCCCCAAAACTTTAAAGCAAATATTTAGTAGACTGGTGAGACATAAGCTGAATGTCCATCACATACAGTAACTGTATATCTGACGTAAAGCTAATACAGAATTTCATAAAAGGATTACTGTCAAACATGATGCTGGCAGTCTCATTGTCTGGGGCTGCTTTGCAACTTCAGGATCTGGACAACCTGCCATAATTTATGGAACCATGAATTCTGGGCTCTGCCAGAGAATCCTAAGAACAATTTCCGGCTATCAGTTTGTGACTTCAAGCATGGAAAATGATTCCAAACACACGAACAAGTCCACCTTGGAATGGTTTAAAAAACAAAACAAAATTGAGGTTTTGGAGTAGCCTAGTAATACTGTACACACTTATATCAGATTGAGATGCTGTGGCATGACTTTAAACAGTTTAAACCCTCCACTTTGGCTGATTTAAAACAAGTCTGCAAGAAAAGGGGGGCAAAATTCCTCCAAAGCAATCTGAATGGTTTATTGCCAGTTATCGCAAATGATTAATTACAGTTGTTGTAACCAGGTTTCCGGTTTAGGGAAAATGACTTTTTCACTCATTCAGAAGTTTTGGACATTCCCCATCCCCCCTGATGAATAAAATCATAATTTAAAACCAGCATTTTGTATTTACTGGGGTTATATAATATGGGGTTTAACTATATACAATAGTTGTAACATGTGGCAATGGTGTCTCAGGTGGCAAAGGCAATAGGTTGATAATTTTTGGATTTAAGGATCCGGGTTCAAGCCCCACTACTGGCAGTTTGCCAGACCCCATACTATCCAGCCACTGCAGTGCCGATCTATTCAAGAGATTTAAGTTAAACATTTGTTAAATATTGTTAAATAATGTTTGAGATTACGAAATAAAATTACATATTCTGTTTCCTCTAACAAGTTTATCATGCATCTCTTTATTCCTATATTCATGTTTACAATACAAGTATTATTATAAAGAATATTTAAATTATTTTATCAATTGTGAGTAATCATAGATTTCAACCATGATTAACTATATAAATTTTTTTATCAACTGACATCACTTATACAGTATATGGGATAATATCTTCTTTGTCTTTCAGGTGTTCCTTTTTAGGGGTCGGTGCAAAGAATCATCTGCCTCTATCTAACCCTATCCTCTGCATTCTTTTCTCTCATACCAACTAACTCTCCTCACTACATAAATGGAACTGCCGGGCAGGAGGTTTAGAGGAAAACCTAAGAGGAGGTTTATTTAAGTTAGTGAGGATAGTTAGTTGATATGAGAGTAGATTGTGACACCCAACACTTGACTGTTTGTGACATCACTTTTACTCAACATTTGGATTATTTTACATGCCCTCACCTTGGACCTCTGCAGATGTGTTTGCTCTAACGACCCATGTTTTATCTTATAGTGGTGCTTTACATCACTAAATGTTTTTAGCACCATGGTTTCGGAACATGAATATGTTACAAACTGGTTTAACCTTCCTGCAAAAAGGATAAACGGACAATAATCTGTCCATATATATCTTTGTCATTGATGGGTAGGGAGTTTGTATAAATCAAAAAAGTGATCGCTGTTGTGAGATAATTTAATTTATGGCACAAATTTAACTTCAGGAAAATACCGAAGGACTGGCAAAGATTCATTCAATTCTGTCCAGCCAGTTTTGCATGATGCTGTGACATGTGTGACCTTCTGTACATGTGAATTAGTTGTATGTCTTTATTCACAAAAAAAAAAAAAAAAAAAATCCTTGGTTTACCTTAGCAAATAAGTAAGAGCCTCCCTTTAAATAATTACTGCAGTAATAAATATGTTTTTAACAGGTTGTTTAACTCTAACTGATGCAGTGAGTAGCTTCTTATTTATTAAACAAAAATGTCAAAAGATGTATCCTGAAGTCGTGCCAAATTTGTTACTCTAACGCATTATTTAGGCCTTAAGGAATAGTGGCAAACCATCATCTTTGAAGGAGAAATGTGGTCAGAAGAAAATTATTATGGTTTGAGATCACTTTGTTTTTTTTTTTTATCAAATTGTTAAAAAAAAAAAAAAAACTACTGAAAAAAAACAGAACTCAAAGCTTTGATTATTAATAAAAATAAGAGCATATCCAGCCATTATGTGGCTGAAAATGAAGACAGCTTGAGACATCATTTTCACACATAGATTGGCCACCACAGAATCCAGACCCCCCACTGAGAATCTTCAGCATTGTGCTGGGGAAGATATTATGCAGTGGCCCATCATCAGTGCAAGATCTTAGCGAGAAATTAATTACCTCTGGACAGAAATAAATTTTGTGACATTGCATAGGTTTGCTTAAAAAACAATGTCATGTTGAATGTAGGTTTGAATCAGAGCAAAAGGTCCAATGCTATAATATTTATTAATATATTGTGCTCCTTTGTTTGGTCTTTCACTCTTATGTACACTTCTTATACTGTAAACAGCACACTGGCATTGCCACAGACATTTCATGTTACGTACTGTCTGCATGTTTGTGTCCCTACTGTATTAAGTTTTTTTTAATTTTATACGTATTTATTATATTATTCATTTTATTTATTTTTCTAAGTTTTTTTTTTTTTAAGGAAAAGCAGGTAAAGCAAATGTGCATAAGATCTGTGTACTATGCAATATTAGCTTTATTATTCATCAATAGTTTTGAATATCCAGGAATTCATTGGACTTCCTACTGCTATTATTTAGGAATGATGCATGGGTGATGCTTGCATAAAAAAGAGTGTATATAATCTTGTAAATGGTTTTTCTTTCATTTAATGGTATAATTTTTTTTCTACAAAACAAACTATTGTAATTAATATAATACTTAAAATTTTTAATTAACTATTTTGATACATTATAGCTAGAATATGTGCCTATGAACCCTGCATAGATTTTTATGAGCCTTGAGCTATTTTTATTTAACCATTTTAAAAATCCCATATGTGCGTTTCAGTCCTCCGGCACTTGCACTAATCCTTCCTATTCAAAAACCAGATGGAAGTTCTCTAGTATAATAAGATATTCATCAGCCATGTGTTTTTGTAATGTATCATTTAGAGATACAAATATGAATATCACTTATGCCAGGAGTTTGCACCCCTGGAGAGATTGCAGTCATTATGGTTTAATGTTGTGAGTTGCCTAGCTGTATTCAGTTTTCTAAAAGGACCTATTTTGCCCTGTTTCTCTGGGAGAGATAGTCTGCCCTAAGATACTTTGATCACAAAGTGTCTAAATAACACTAAGGATGTGGATTCTATAATGTCTAGAGTTAGGGTTAATGTTCTGACATAAAACTGGTTGCAAAGTTTAATGTTTTTTCAAACAGAAACAAACCACTTACAGGTATGTACTCCCTGTAGATAAAAATAAATAAATAAATAATATGCAATCACATAATTTACATTATTAAACATACATATAAATATAGTGTTACATTGTAGTAAATAATATTTTTTAAATATTTTTTATTTAAACAACAAAAATGGTATATAATTTGTATTCATACAATCTTATGTTACAGGAGACTTTAAAACAGCATCTATGTATTACAAATTTATAATAAATTGCAGTAATATTGAAGTGCAATATAACTGCATAATTATTTCTACCTCTCAGGGACACGCAAGTGTGTGTATGGTCCTGTATATTGGACGGACTTCCCATTCATTAAGCATTTCTGTCTTGTGCCTAGTGCTCCTGAATAGGCTTCATATCCACACTGGCCCTGACCAAGATAAAGCAGTTACTAAGATACAGCTTGGTTAGATCCTTAATCTTGAAGCTTAAGTCAAATTGTACACGTTTATGTATACCCTGTCTGAGGCAGAGATGTAGATAAAAATCAGTGCCATTTATCCAGTCTCTGGCACCATTGTATAGTGCTAGATTTACAGCAGTCATTACATGGTGCAGTATAAAGGAGAGCCCCAAGGCCATTTACAAAATAATAATAATAATAAAACAACATAATGTGGCCAACATTGAGAGGAAAAAAACTGCATCAGTTTCCTGAATCATAGAGGATGAAAAAAAGGAGAAAGAAGAATAAATTAATAGCACCAAAGATAAGTAAAGCTGCAAAGACTTTAAGGTAATTTTCCTACATTATACAGAGTTTTGTGTTATAATCACTGGTCGGAGTGTTTATCACATTGGTATAATATAAAAGTATAATATTTTAGTAAGTAAAATCATTTTTTGCAAACTGACTGCAAGTGAGCTAGAAGTTGAACTAGTTCGTTGATCATCCGATCAGAAAAAAATAGCGATTCAAACATATCTTGATGTTTATTGATGCATTTATATGTTTAATGTTTCTTAGACTTCTTTTGAAGAGGAGATTTATGGATACAGTGAGAGAGGACATGAAGTTAGTTGGTGTGAGAGAAGAGGATGCAGAGGATAGGGTTAGATGGAGGCAGATGATTCACTGTGGCGACCCCTGAAAGGGAACAGCCGAAAGACAAAGAAGGAGACTTCTTTTGAACCTACTTTTTAATTCTTTGATATGGACACTCTGTTGTATAGTTCTACACAGAAAACTGAGGAATGACCAAAAAACCACAAGGGGATTTAAATTATAACTATTTTTTTTTCTTATAGTAGTCCTGTATGTAATCCATTCTGATTTGACAACAATGAAATGTTGAACTGATTTTACAGTTGCAGGAGTGTTCCAAATTTACAGTACCAAATGTATTCAGGACAGGAAGCCAGTTCAAACATTCACATTATCCCCACCAATCTGCCTAGCTGCATGTTTTTTGAACAGTGATGGGAAACTTTGGAATTTGGAGCATGCCCATGGGAACAGGAGAAAAAAAACATGTACAAAAGCACTACACAGACAGTACCTCAAGCTCAGGATCAAACCAGGTACTCTAGAGCACTGAGGCGGAAATGCAACCCCTTGCACCACTGTGCCACCACAGTAATAACAGGTATTGATTGAAACATCACAGGTTTGACCCCCCCCCCCCTCCACCAGCCCTTTTAATTTTTTAAAATACCACCCTGACTCACTCAATTTATTGTTTTGCTTTAATTTTTTACCTCGTACCTTTTATCTTGCAAAATAAACTAAAATTAGTCCATAATATGTTACATAATAGCATACCGAGTTTTATAATTGGAAAGACACGTCGCTGTTCAATCAGCTACTCTTACTCTACATATATTAAGATTGCTAAATTGACCATTTTACTTGAAACAGAATTGGTGTATATATTAAAAAAATGGTTACCCTTTTCAGATTTTTTAGGTATATGAAGTGTTTTGCAGTGTTGAATACTGGTGCAATTCTGTTTAGTGCAATTTTTTTCCCTACAAAAACACAGACAATGTTTGAGACAGACTGATGCAGCTGGATTACTGAATAATTGTTCTTTTGAGAGAGGTTGAAAACCAGAGAGAATAATCTGTATACTTCCAAAGGCTGTCCTGGCAGGAAGCATTGTAAAGGAGAAAGCTGTGCTGACAAAGGAGAAAGGAAATTGCTGTTGTGTCAACACATTGGGGCCACAGGTGTCAAGAGATACCACCAGGCAACAAGGCATGTCACTCTTAATCATTTTCTAAGAGAGATTGGGAAATTATGTAATGTGACCCTACCTTTACAGAGGCATTGCAAATCCTGGATTGCATAAGCTGTATTACAAAAACTACAAGCTGAATGTACACCCATGTGAGGGTGATCTTTTTGTCATAAAGTTATCTTTTTGATTGCCCTACTTAAGTGATACAGTACAATGTAAGACAACAATGTCAGGTGATTCTTTTCCCCATTGGTTTCTGTCTTTTTAAACCATTTACTGATCAGTGCTTAGTTAGTTTGGCCTTTCAGTCATGCTGCTTGATAAAGATAAAGATCCTAGTGTCAACTGCCACTTTATTGGTTCACACAGACAATGTAATTCATGTAATAGGTTGAAATGCAGTGATGAACTTTACAAATATGTGAGAAGACCATGTCGGCAATTAGATTTTCCTCCCTGCAGATTTCTTTGATCTTTATATCCTACTCCTCCCATAGATGGCCAATACTAATGTTATGAGAGGAATTCTTCTGCCAGGTAATTGCAATGAGAGCAGACATGGAGCTGGTCAATCTCACACTTCTGCAGCATGTCCAATTACTGAATGCCATGTAGAGGCTTATTAATCTTACAATAAAAATACAATAAAAGTAAAAAAGTAAAATAAAAAGATTTTCTTTTGTTTGTTTTCAGTTTTCTTCTCATGCAGTACTATGTGTCAAGACTGAAATAATAGTTAAACCATTGTATAGACTTTTTGATAAGACATTTATTGGTAAATAGTTGAGAATATAATGATTTTTTTTTTCAGTGCATAATGAGAAGTGAGTACTGCAGTCACTTATCCCTACAGAGCAGCACAATGTGCTCGAACAGTTTTAGCCATCTGTTGACAACATTTAGTCAGTGAATAATTTATCACTTGTAAACAACAAGGCAGGGGAATTTGGGGATTTTTTTTTTTTTAAGATTTAGAATAATTTCATACACAATATCATCATTTTTAATATACACCAGGTATTTATACTAATGCATATACTAATAATGTGCATATACTTATATTGTTTTCTAATATATATATATATATACTACCGTTCAAAAGTTTGGGGTCACTTGCAAATTTCTTTGGTTTTGTTTAGTGATTTATTTTCTACATTCTACAACAATACTGGGGATTTCAAAACTATAACATTACACATATGGAATTAGGTAATTATGTTACAACAACAAAAACAACAGTTACTTGTTATTTTAAGACACAGAGGTCAGCCTTTCTGTAATAGTTCTTGCAAGAACAGTATTGTCAAGTGCATTTGCAGAATCCGTCAAGCACCATAATGAAACTGGCTCTCATGAAGTCCATCCCAGGAGGGCGAGACCAAAACCTATCTCTGCCACAGACGAGAAGTTCATTTAGAGTTATCAGTCTGAAAAATGACCAATTAACAGCACCTTGGATTAGAGGCGTTATGAAGTCTTTACAGAGCATAAGTAGCAGACACATCTCACCATTAACTGTTCCAAGGAGATTAATGCATTTTTTACATGACTTCATCATTCCTTTACAATGTAGAAAAAAATAAAAATCAGGAACGATCATGGAGTTAGAAAGTGACCCCACCTTTTGAACGGTAGAGTATATATACACACATTTTATACATCTGGACTATGGATAGTAGTGGATTACCATATGGAATCAAATGCTCACAAAAATTGTTTTATTGGCTTTTCAATCACATTAGCCTACACATACTGTACAGTGAGGTCAATAAGTATTTGATCACCCTGTGATTTTGCAAGTTCTCTTACTTAGAAATCATGGAGGGGTCTACAATTTTCAGCATAGGTGCATTTCCACTGTGAGAGACAGAATCTAAAAAGAAAACATTAT
The DNA here is from genome assembly GCF_024256425.1 of Clarias gariepinus. Classification (NCBI taxonomy): domain Eukaryota; kingdom Metazoa; phylum Chordata; class Actinopteri; order Siluriformes; family Clariidae; genus Clarias; species Clarias gariepinus. The sequence continues at coordinate 32,133,803 of NC_071103.1, forward strand.
ATGACATTATATGATTTTTTAACAATTTATTTGTAAATTACTGTGTCGAATAAGTATTTGATCACTTGATTATCAACCAGATTTCTGCCCCTTAAAGACAAGTTATTTTGCTTTTAAATAGTCCAGCTACACTCTGCTCATGATTCTAAATTAGTAGCACCTGTTTGAGGTCGTTAGCTGTCATGAAGACACCTGTGCACCCCACAATCAGCCAAGCAAGAGAACTTGCAAAATCACCGTGTGATCTAATACTTATTGACCTCACTGTAACTACAAAAAGAAGAGTACATAAAGTGCATAAGTGCATGTGCAAGACAGCACAATTCTACTTAGTGTAAAAAAACAAACAAACAAAGAAACAAAAAACATTGGGCACTGAAAAGAACAATGCAATGCCAATCAGTACAAAGTTTTTGGATGAATAAAGCTCAAATACAGTAGGTGTGGTAAGGGTAAAAACAACATGCTACTTGGTACAGGCAGCTGTATTACAGGTCAATATAAAACGGTATTCTGTGTTTAGAAGCCAGTTTAAAAATATATGCAAAAATGCAAGTAGAGTGGAAAGAAATAATATTTAGTTGAGTATATGTGTGTTACTGTCAGTCCAGTCCCTTGATATTGAGAAGTCTGATGGTTTACAGAAAGAGATGTTACACAGTATGACCATGTGGCCTCGATTGTTTTTGGTATGTTTTGCCAAATGGCCGGAGGGTGAACAGTTTGTTTAAAGGGTATGTGTGGTTATCCACAATGCTGGTGGCTTTGGATATGCTGTGTGTGGTGTAAATGTCTGTGATAAAGGGAAGAGAGACCCTGGTGGTCTTTAATTATCCTCTGTAGGGTCTTGCAGTCCAAGATGGTGCAGTTTACAAACCAGGAAGTTATACAGCTCCTCAGTATGCTCTTAAGTCTCTCTAAGAGCTTGTTGCATCTTGCTTTCCCAAAGACATGGCTCAGCTCCAGAGTTCAAGACTCCACCATTTAGCAAGAAGGGCTTACCATGTTCCTTGCCGACAGAAATCCAACTGTCTATTTGCAACTCTGTAAATGCAGTGTGTTTACTTTAACCATCTCGGTTACCCAGATCACATTTTTGTTATGCTAATGCCAGCATACAGGCCGCTTCTCAGAAGCTCCATACTGGTCCTGAAGCAAATGAAAACCCAGAAGACCAGAGAACCCACAGTCTCTTCCAGAACAGTGGCAATGCATGACACATATGGCAGAGTACCTAGACCATCACCAACTACACAACAATACCTGTCTCTGACAGTGATGCGTTCCTTTTCAGAAGCACTGAACACTTCCTATACTAAGTCCAAAGTGAAAAATGACATGGTGTAGAGTAGTGATTCTCAACTTTGGCCCTGAAAGACGACCTGCTCTGAGCATTTTAGTGTTTTTACAGCTTACAGCACACCTGATTTAACCTAAGAACTATTAGTGTAAAGCAAGGGCACTCCTCCCACAATCAAAAGTTACTGTTTTACTACAGCTGATGCAAGAAAACAGCCATGCAGAGTCATCCCTGGGAAGACAAATGGACCAGCCAACAGAGTGCTCAGCTACTATCTTATCCACAACTTTTCATCTACTGTACCTGACCTGGACAATAAGAACACTTACATTTGAATGCTCTTCATAGACCTTTGTTCAGCATTCAGCTCAATTATTTCTCAGCAACTGATTGTAAACCTGTCTCTACCTGGTTCTAGACTTTCTGCAAGGGATACATCTGTCAGGCCAGATTAGGAGCAGCATGTCCAGCATCACTAATCTGAGCACTGAGGCCCGCAGGGTTGTGTACTAAGTCTACTCTTGTTCATTCTAGAAACTCACAACTAGCAGAAACATAGAGCTCTAAGTCCAAAAGTGGTGGGTTTCATCATCAAGAAAGACAAGGCAGTATACAGAGAAGAGGTGCAGCAACTACTATCTTCTGTCTCCCAATGATAAGTAGTTTGTTGTATGTAGTACAATACATCGTCCAAGGAGGTTGGAGAGCTTTATTTTCAGAAGAACTGGCCAGCATAAGGTTTGTTTGTAGCCTACCTGTAGCTATGCTTAAGCATATCTAATACACTAGATACTTATACATTTATTAACATTAAGCTAGCCACTAATGTATGCTACGGATATGCGCCACATTAGATTGGTTTGGCCAGTGTGTCAAATACCAAACTCTTGACAGTTTAGAAATAGTTCAGGATGTTTAATTATGTGATATGGCTTACGTTTAAAAAGAAATATGTGTAGATCTCATTCACTTACACATCCAGTGAGCGTCCCAAGGAGGCTAACTTTTAATATAAAAATGCATAACAAGGTTTTAAAGTGTTTAGAGATTATCCCTTTCATATTTCCAGTGATTTACTCTTCAGACACCCTCCAACAAACTCACTTGATATTATAGCATGTATTTGTACCCAGATGAATTTTTATTAGAATTGTAGATGTTTATTCAGCACTGGGGAGTTAGTTTTTTTTATTTTACTTTTTTAACTGATTGGCATGACTCTGATCAGTAAGTAGAGATAGTAATTTCAGAATTAAGACATTGTTTTACTCATGTATGTTTAAAAATAATTCCTTGTTGTGCTATCTGGAAGATGATTCGTGTCAACTGGACGACGTCTTGTTTGTTTAAAACATGTCACTACTCAAGTACCTTCTTTACACTGAGAAAGATTAAATAGAAAATATAAATACATCCACTGTTCGCTGTTTCTCATTTGAAAAAGTGCAAAGATTGGCACTAGAGAAGGTCAGAATAAGAGACAAGGCCCAGGAAGTGGAATCTTTCACAAAACACATAGACACGGTGGACTATAACATCAGGTTTACCAGAGAAGACTTCAACTGCACAGTTTTCATAGGATCCAGTAAATATCAACAGAAAACACACACACAAACCAGTACCTGCTCCTTGACTCACACCATATGCTGCAACCCAAACTAGGAGACATCAAGACCCTAAATCACAGGGCAAGAAAGGTCCCAACTTCCATGGAAGCAAAGGAGAAGAAAGGCACCAAGTTTCAGCAGAAGAATGATGAACAGAACTGAGACCCAGAGTCAACAGAAAAACCTTGTCATCATAACCTGGTGGGTGTGTATGAACATCTCAAAAGGATTTTTGGAAAACATCACATACCTGTACTGTATATTTTAACCCCACCAACACACTGAGACAGG